>NC_033799.1:14174723-14194758 GCF_001876935.1 Asparagus officinalis | reverse complement strand
AAAAAAAAAAAAAAAAAAAAAACAACCCAAAAGGATATGTAAGTATCGTACAAAGCATAGTCTTACCATTTTCAGCGAGAATAATGGTAGGGTTTCCATAGTGTTCTTTGATATATGTTATAGCTTTGTACATTCCCCATGGCACAATGTAAAGCAACTTGGAATTTGCCTGAAAATACATTACATTGTACATTATTTATATTCAAGCATGATAGTACTAGATCTCGAACCAGAACGAAAATTAGAAGATATTTTTTTCAATACAATGTAAATTTGTAATTACCTTGGGTCCAATTGGCACTCCGTTGCGATCAACTACAAAATAAAGTAGAAACAATCAAACTCGAAGTAAATGAAGATAAATGGATAAATAAGTTAGAGAGCTCACAAGCAGTTCCAATTCTCATATCAAGAGAATAGTTTGTAGGTTTGGATTGCAATGGTAAATGAGGATCATTATAAGCATAATAAGTAGTGTATTGGTTAATTCCCACAAAATCCATGGAACCTTTGACCATCTTAACCTCATTTGGTGTGAATTTGGGCAACCTTTCTTTAACAATCTCCTGCATTGTTTTCGGATACTCGCCATATATTATCGGGTCAAGAAACCTAAAAAAAGACATAAACCCGTTAAAGACTATGCTTGATTAATTGTAAAATAAAACATTTATGCTTAAAATTGCTTGCTTTTTATTTATTTATTTATTTATTTATTATTATTATTATTATTATTTTGGGTGCAATTACCATCCGATACTGAAGTCTATTCCTCTTTGAGCTGCTGCTTTGTCATTGGCCGAGTTGGATAAAGGTTCATACCAAAGAAAATCCAATATGATCCCTATTCTTCCCTTTTGTGTAGCCTGATAAGATCAGAACTAGCAATATATCAATCAAAATGAAATGTACTTTATTAATAAACAATTTTAATAAGGTTGACGTTATGAACAGATCTTAAAGCTTGACATTTTTTCTCTGTAGTTATATGTATAGTTGAGTGTACTCCAGGGATTCCTGGGTTGAGTTTTACTAACATTTCATAATGATTAATGAAAATTCTTCATTTACCAACAGAAATTACAAACAAAAAAATTTAATTAGCAGTATCGCCTTGGTCGCATTTCTAAAAACTCTTTAATTCTTAGTCTGCGCTACTAATCATCCCATTTTAGTTTAATTCCCCTAATCTAAGGGGCTATTTGATTCATGATTTGTATAGAAAACTTTATTGAAAACCCATGATAGTGGAAGTTGTAGAAAACAGCGTCGAATTGTTCAAAGTGTTGAAAAACAAGAAAAATCAGCGTCTATAGAAAATCTCGGGTCAATCAACTGGTTGGGTTGACCAGTCGACTAATCATATGCACACTACAGGGTCTGGAAACCACATTTTGGACAGTCGACCGATGCATCATTATCAGTCAACTGATGGAGGCCGACCGGTCTACTGATAGAGATGCATCGGTTGACCGATAGTGGTAATTGGGCCGGTTCTACAGTTTTTCTTTCCCAGCCTGTTTTGGATTGGATTGCTGATATAAATAGAAACACGTTTTCTAGGATTGTAAGAGGGGTGTTTTTTTAGAGATAATTGATTGTTTTGAGCACTTTGAGAGGAAGATTATTGTGAGAGAGTGAGAGATCATTGGTTAGGATTATTTTGAGTGTTTGCGTGAGTTGTAACCTGTTGTTTTTCTCCTCCATATAATGAAATCTCCTCATCCTATCCCCGTGGATGTAAAAAATTTGCCGAACCACGTAAATCTCTGTATTTGTGTGTGATTTTGACCGTTCTCTTTGTGAACCGTGCTCATTGGTGTTCTCTTGTCAGGTGCTTACCGACTTGTGATTTGTGCACGCTTCCGTCGTCACGCAACAATTAGTATCAGAGCTCTAGGGTTTTAGACCTAGAGTTTGGTTTGGATGGAGGAAATTCGGTGTTGGAAACTTGGATATTAGAGTTCTAGACTTCGGCGGAGATAGCATTACGGAGTTATCGTTGGAGATCTCACCTTTCTCGTGTGGTTGGGAGTTCGTTTTGGAATCCTATATAGGGTTCAAGTTGGATAATATATCAATTCTATTAGTTCGAATTTCCTCTACAATTCGGAGTTAGAAAGCAATGGCAGGAGATAGTGGTGAAAGTAGCAAGGCTACGACAAGTACAGTTCAGGCTATACTTCAGAATACGAAGATCAGTGTTATGAAGTATAACGGGAAGATCAACTTTGGGCTGTGGATAAGTGATGTACAAGCTGCATTGAATGCTTAAAATTTGAGAGAGGCTATTATGACTCATGAGAGGGCACTAAAGTATGATGAGACGATATGGGACAAGATGAATCGGAATGCTTGTGGGGTGATTAGATCTTGTTTGGAACAATAGTTGAAGTATGATGTTATCAGCGTGACGTCTGCGATGAAAATGTGGAAGATTCTTAACAATAAGTATCTTACGAAGAGTGTTGAAAACCGATTGCACTTGCTGTGAAGGTTGTTCAGATTCCAGATGTTCAGGGGTACCTCACTTGTAGATCATGTGAACAACTACACAAAGTTATTGTCGGACTTGGCGAATGTCGATGGGAAGATATTGGATTACTACAAGGCGATCATTTTGTTAGGCTCATTACCCGATGAGGAGTATGATACTTTTGTGCTCACATTATTGAATGATAGATCTTCCATCACCTATAGTGAAGTGACTAATGCATTAACGAATTTCGATTTGAGGAGGAAGGATAAAGAACCAATGTGCTTTTTGTAAAGAACAAGGACATTGAAAGAGAGATTGCATGAAGCTCAAAGAGAAGGAGAATAGCAAGAAGAAGGGGCCGAAGGCCAATGAGGTGAATGTTGCTAAGAGTGGTAATGATTCCGACGATTTATGCTTTTCTCTATTGATTACTCCAGAGGTTAACCATGTTAATGCATCGGATTGGATGCTGGATTTTGGTGCTACTTATCATATCTCCCCGGAGAGATTGGTTTGCATCTTTCGAGAAGCTCGATGGGAGTATGGTGGTCATGGAAAATGATCAGTCTTGTGGCATTCGTAGGATATGTATAGGATTCGGATGCATGATGGAGTTGTTCGAGATTTGAATAAAGTGAGATTTGTTCCTCAACTGAAGAAAAATCTTATTTCCATTGGAGCTTTGGAGACAAATGGATTCAATGTGACTTTTGAAAACGTTGTACCAAAAGTTACTAATGGGTCTTTGGTAGTGATAAAGGCGGTCCGCAGTAGGAATCTTTATTATTTGAAGGGAAGCATCGAGATTGGCTAGGTAGCTTTAGTAGTTTCAGAGCCAGATGTGAGTAGACTTTGGCACTACAGATTGGAGCACACATGAGAAAAGTCACTACAGGCATTGTGCGAGCAGGGGCTATTGAAGGGAGCCAAGAGTGGGAAAATTAAATTCAGTGAGCACTGTGTTCTTAGAAAAAAAGACTAAAGTGAAGTTTGGGACAACCATTCATAGTTCAAGAGGCATCTTGGACTACATGCATACGAATGTTTAGGGTCCCACCAAGACGGCATCACTTGGTGGTCAATATTAGTTCACCACGTTTGTGAATGACTATTCTAGACGTTGTTGGGGGTACACCATGGCAAAAAAGAGTGAAGTCCTAGAGATATTTGTAGAGTGGAAGAGAAGATTAGAACTACAGACAAGGAGAAAAGTCAAGATGTTGAGATTCTACAATGATGGAGAGTATACTTTAGACCCCTTTCAGCAACTATGTCGAGACGAGGGCATAGAGATACACTTCATAGTTAGTCATACACCACAACAGAATGGAGTGCCATAAAAGTTGAATCGGTCTTTACTAAAGAAGGTCCGATGTTTATTATCGCAAAGTAGTTTAGAGAAGATCTTTTAGGCTGAGGTACTTACATATACAAGCCACCACATTAATAGGTTGCATTCATCTGCGATAGAGGGGAAAACTCCTATAGAGATGTGATCGAGAGAGCCATCACATGACTATGATCAGCTTAAGGTATTTGGGTGCTCTGCATTTTATCATGTCAGAACTGATAAATTAGAATCTCGAGCTAGAAAGGTCATATTTGTGGGATTCAAGCGTGGTGTGAAAGGTTATAAGCTTTGGGATCTAGTTAAGAAGAAGATTGTGCTGAGTAGAGACGTCCCTTTTGACGAGGCTTCGCTCTTGAAGCCTTCTAGCTCTTATCAGGTGGAGAGCACCCCCGACAGAGGAGACGTCACAGATGGTGGAGATTGATGTAGCTCCACATAGTTCAGATAGGATCGTATCTATTAGAGTGCTGACTGAGGTGACACCAGGCGAGCACATTAATAATTTAGAGTATACAAGTACGACAGAGCAAGATCAAGGACCGACGGCTCAAGTTCAAGATTCGATTGCAGTTCGAAGACCTAGTAGAGACATACGGTTGCCAGTGAGGTATACAGATACAGTGGTTGCATATACACTTCCGATAGAGAGTATCGATGAAATGGTTCCTACTATATTCAGAGTGGCTGAGCAGAGTTCAGAGGATGATTTGTGGCAGGAAGCTATGCAGGAGGAGATGAAGTCTCTTCAGAAGAACAACACGTGGTAGCTTATCAAGCTTTCAAAGGGGCGGAAGGCAATTAGTTGCAAATGGGTGTGTACCAAGAAGGAGGGCATTCAGGGCACTCTAGTGAGGTTCGAAGCTAGGTTGGTAGTGAAGGGTTATGCACAAGAAGAAGGCATTGACTAGCTTTGGTGACACAATATGATTTGGAATTGGATCAATTGGATATGAAAATAGCTTTTCTTCATGGTGATCTTGATGAAGAAATATATATGACTCAGCCATTGGAATTTTGAGTGATAGGAAAGGAAAAATTGGTGTGTAGATTGAAGAAATCGCTATACGGGTTGAAGCAATCTCCGAGACAGTGGTATAAGCGGTTTGATGGGTTTATGCTCGGTCATTCATACATTAGGAGCCAGTTTGATTCTTGTGTGTACTATCACAAGTTACATAGAGGTGCGTACATTTATTTGTTGCTTTATGTCGATGACATGTTGGTTGCTTCTATTTCCAGATCCGTCATAGATGAGTTAAAGATACAGCTTTCGAGCGAGTTTGAGATGAAGGATTTGGGTGAAGCAAAACGCATTTTTGGGATGGAGATCGGCAGAGACAGAGATAAGGGCAGAATATGTTTGACACATGTGGCTTATTTGAAGAAGGTGCTACAGCGATTTAATGTTAGTATGGAGACGATGCCAGTCAGTGTACATTTGAGAGCTCATTTGAAGCTTTCAGCTGACCTTTCACCGAAGAGAGTTGAAGATAGAGAATTAATATCGAAGACTCCTTATGCGAGCGTAGTGGAAAGTTTGATGTATGTCATAGTATGTACAAGGCCGGATTTGTTACAGGCAGTTAGCCTGGTTTCACGGTACATGCACGACCCGGGTCCGGGTCATTGGGATGCCATGATGTGGTTTTTGAGGTACATTCAAGGTACTCTCAACGTTGGTTTGGTGTTTGAGCGGGACACTAGTGGTGGGGAGCTGTGTATTTGTTGTGTTGATTTAGACTATGCTGGAGATTTAGATAAACGCCAGTCGACGACGGGATATGTGTTCACTTTGACCCATGTACCGGTGTGTTGGAGATGCACCTTGCAGTCTACAATGGATTTTTCTATGACGGAGGGTGATTATATGGTGGTTACAGATGCTGTTAAGGAGGCAATTTGGCATCGAGGACTTTTGGAAGATCTTGGCGTTTCGCAGCGATCCGTCATCATTCATTGTGATAGCATGAGTGCTATCTATTTGGCCAATAATTAGGTTTTCCATGTGAGGAAGAATCATATCGACGTTCGTTATCATTTTATTCTGGATGTTCTTAAAGATGGGGATGTGGAGCTTGTGAAGGTCCACACAAAAGACAATCTAGCGGATATGCTCACAAAGGTGGTTCCGAGCAACAAGTTCGATCATTGTAACTTATTGCAAATTTGTGCTTGTTGAGGCCTTTCAAGACCTTTTAGATGAACTACGGACGGCTTGATCCCTTGGGAGAGGAGGTACGTAGGCAACCACAATGATGCAATCAGATTTGGAGAGACGATGCATTGGTGCTCATGTTGGCGTCGACTCCGTTTTGGGAACACTTCGCCGAGGTGGAGAAATGTAGAAAACGGTCGACTGGTTGGGTTCATCGCACAACAATAGTTTTGTAATTAATTGGTTTCTAGAGTTTACTTAAAATTGTGTTTGGTTCACCACAGTTTTATAGAAAAAGTTTCTATAAAGTAGAGAAAAGGGTGTTGTAAACCTATTGAATGGGTTGTGTATCAGGTGGAGCTTGATGTCCTTTCGGTTGTGTTGAATTCCCCTATACCTGATAATCATCGAAGTTGGATTCAAAGCTTATAGCTGCTTATAGTTGGGGTTTTGTTTTCTTAGATTGCTCATTTGTATAGTGCTGGAGGGTTTTCTTTTTTATGTTCTTTTAATCTTGTATAGTGGAGGCTTTCCTGGAAATGTCTGGGATGAGTTTTGTACTAACTTTCCAAATTGGTTAATGCAAAAAATCCTTCTTTTACCAAAAAAAAGGGTGTTGTTTTATAGAAATCAACTTCCTCTTCATATGGGTTGAAATTGCCTAGAAATCTGACACATTGACACATTGAATTAAATAATAATTTTTATGCAAAACTTAACCATTTCCACTCCTCAATCCATTTTCTATAAAGTTGTTTTCCTTCTTTTCAAATTTTGAACCAAACAAAGGAAGAGTAAAAAAAAGAGAGAGAAAATGACTTTTGAGATTTTAAAAAACTTTTCCTACAAATTTTATAGAAATACATGAAAATAAAAAATTTGATATATTTTTTTCGTTTCCTTTTTTTAAGAAATTGACATTTAAAAAAAAGAACAAAAAGATAAAAGATACAAAAAATAAAAAATAAGAAATAAAAAACTGTCCACTCTCATTAAAATCCCTTCTCTCATGAATTAATTTTCTAAAAGACTTTTGTTATAATTAAAAAAAAGGACATCTTGCTCATCAAAGAGGTTATGATTCTTTGATTTATCTTGGGAATCAAAGCTTCTCTTTAATAGAATATTGTGAGTTGGCATCTCTTTTGTACACTCCAACATTCATGAATTATTGTGAGTAGATTCCCTGTATCATTGTCCAATTGTAGATAGACCCTCTACAGTTTTATTGTTGCATATAGACTCTATGAATGAAATTTTTTTACTCTTTTTCTCTTAGAATGTTAATTTATCAACAACAAAAAATAGTCCTCTTTCTAAGGGTAAAAGAGTCAAACAATCACTCAGAGGCTCAATCTACAACAATAGAACTGCAAGGGTATATTCACAATTAGGCAATTACCCTTTTCTCTTTTTCTTTTTCTTTTTGTCTTTTTTCCTCTATTGTTTTTTTTAAGAATCAATATGTTATTGTCCACGGAAGATCATTATGCCAAAACCATGTAAATCTTATTTGTCTATATATAATATCTATTTTCTTGATGTCCTAAACTATTGACATATTAGAATAGTTAAGGGGTTATTTGTAAGATGTATTTGTAGGGGGCCTATATAAGCCCATGTTATTTCATTAATAAGATTAGGGTTTCTCATATATTTCAACTTGGTATCAAAGCCTCGAGTTTGACATGGATTCCCTCGACTCAGTCCTCGAACTGATGACAGGAAGAGTATATATCTCACAGCGATGAGATATATAACTGTTTTTTGTTCTTGTTTCCTCTGAGAAATGAGAATTTGTTTGAGATCCTACTCTTGTTGTGCAGCAGAGGTGCTGCCGAAATTTTCACGGCACACAACAAGGGTCGGAAGAGAAGGTGAACAGGCGGTGGGTCTGAAGCCTATTCGATGGAGGAGATTATCAAGAAGTTGAACCCCGCGGAGGTGTCAACTCTGATGAAGCTAATGAAGTTGTCGGCTGGTGAGAGCGCGACAAAACCATCGAAGAAGTTGGAGCTTCCGACCATCGATCTGAAGCTTGATGAACCGAGTACTTACCTGAGATGGTCGCGACGGGTGAGATACACCCTTGCAGGGAGGAATCTGGAGGGTTATCTGACAGGAGAGGTGACAGAGTCGGAGGAGGAATCTGGAGGGTTATCTGACAGGAGAGGTGACAGAGTCGGAGGAGGACTCGGAGGGAAGAGATGAGTGGAAGGCCACTCATATGTTGGTATACATCTGGCTCCTCAACTCGTTGGTCCAGTCGATCACCGCCACAGTGGATGGCATTGAGAAGGTGAAGGACATCTGGGAAAAGTTGAGAAGGACCTATGATGGAGTGGGGAATAACCTGAGGGTGTTCCAGATTAAGGGTGAGATCGACGCCACAGTCCAGGGAGATAGGACTGTACATGAGTATGCCACAAAGCTGGAACGGCTGTGGCTAGATTATGATCACTTCTCACCTCGGGCGACCTGCAAGGACCCGGGATGTAAAGAACAGGAGACCTTTCTATAGGAGAGGACTATGGTGTTTCTCAAAGGATTGACATCAGAGTTCGCTCAGCGAATCGCATTGCTGCTAGCTCAGCCGAAGATTCTCACGCTTGAGGAGGCTGTCTCTGCTATGATCCAGGAGGAGACTCGCATTTGGCTGCAGGCGGGGACAGGTGAACTTCCTGTGGTGAAGTCAGCACTGGCAGCCTCTAACAACACTGGATCTAGGGAAGAGACTCGACAGTGCTACAACTGCGGTGCAGTGGGTCATCTAAGGCATTCTTGCACCAAGCCACCCAAGGAAGGAGATTCGGGTGAACATGGACAGTTCGGAGGTCGTGGTCGTGGCCGTGGGGGTCGATGAGGTGGAAGAGGAGCAGGGAATCGGGCGAATCTGACGGTAGCAGAGGAAGAAGAAGCTGAGGTGGTCTTTACAGAGGAGGATCGTGCTCTCCTGACAATACTCAGGAGAAAACAACAAGTAGCAGGGGATGGAGACTTGAGGAGTGGGACTGAGGAGGTATCCACTTCGTTCTTCGCCAGAGGCAACACTGCTACCTATGCTCATCCGACCAAAGGTACTGATGACATACATGCTCTTGCTTCTATGTCTCCCGACATATCATCAGAGTGGATAGTCGACTCCGGTGCGTCTCGCCATGTGACAGGTAATGCTAGTGAGTTCTCATCATATACTCACTTAGCATCGCCTGATAGTATTCAAACAGTTGATGGTACGTTTCAGCCGGTGGTTGGTAAGAGTACAATCGATTGTACTGGTTCTGTAACTTTGTCTAATATTTTGCATGCTCCTTCCTTTCCAGTCAATCTTTTGTCCATTAGTTCTATCATCCTTCAACTAAAATGTATTGTTTCTTTTGATATTCCCAAGGTGATTTTCCAGGAGAAGGGGACAGGACCTAGACTTGGGACTAGCACATGGCGTAATGGACTGTGGTATCTAGATCGTGAAGGGCTAGATTCAGCTTTGATGTCAATGGTAGAGAGAGCAGGAGTAGGATCTGAGATGAGTGCTGAGAGTGTGTTGATGCTTCATCACCAACGCTTGGGACATACTTCTTTCGGTGTTTTAAGTAGGTTGTATCCATATTTATTTGAGAAAGTAAATAAAGAGAAACTTGTGTGTGATGCATGTAAGTTGGGAAAGCTTACTAGAAGCTCTTATGTTAGTTCTGATCATAGGAGTTCCCATGCATTTGATATGATAGATTCAGATGTGTGGGGGCCTTGTTCTACAAGTTCTATGAATGGATACAAGTATTTTGTTACCTTCATTGATTGCTTCTCTCGCGTTACTTGGTTATACCTGATGAAGAATAAGAGTGAAGTGTTTGGCTGCTTTCAAAACTTTCATAGGAATGTTCAGACTCAATATGGAGCAGTGGTGAAGGTATTGAGATCTAATAATGGGACAGAGTACACCAACAGAGTGTTTGGAGAATACTTGTCATCTTAGGGAATACAACACCAGACTACATGTCCATACACACCAGCTCAGAATGTGGTAGCGGAAATGAAGAACAAGCATCTTTTAAAGGTTGCTAGAAGTATGATGATCTCCACGAATGTCCCAGAAACATTGTGGGGGCAAGCAGTGTTGACTGCAGCGGCGCTGATCAACAGAATGCCCTCGAGAGTACTGAATTGGAAGTCTCCGTGTGAGACATTGAAAGGAGATAATGGTGGGATTCTTCCACTGAAGGTATTTGGCTGTGTATGTTTTGTGAAGGATAACAGACCATCCGTCGGGAAGCTTGCCCCTAGAGCGGTGAAGTGCATTTTTGTGGGATATTCTGCTACTCAAAAGGAATATGTTTGCTGGAGCCCGGTGGAGAAAAGGCTGTTCGTGAGCATGGATGTGTACTTTCATGAATTTGAGTCATATTACACATAGAAGGTACCCTTATCCGTTGGTGACTCGCCCAATACTGGAAGTATGAGGCGAGAAGGGGAGAATGATGAGAGGCAGATGAATAATGTAGAGAATAATGTGGAGAAATCGATTTCTCTAACGATTCCTTGGGAAGGAGAATTGGTTGAGAATGAGCAAGAGAATAAAGAAGAAGAGGATAAGGAGACAAGAGGTGTTAGGCTCACGGCTCAGGGGGGAGCTACTTGCCTATAGTAGGAAGGAGAAGCAAATTGTGAAAACAGTACCTACAGTGCCACTAGTGCCAGGTCCCTTATCAACGCCTGTCCCGAATCCTGAGACACCTACACCACCATCAGATTCCTCCTATGGTGATATCATTCCTCTCCTTACTCCTCCCACACCAATGTCAGTACGGAGGACTACTCGCAGCAATGCGGGACATCCTCCTGATAGATATGGTTGGGATCTTGCCCAGTTTGTATCATATTCTAATATCCACCCTACACATAGAGCATTCATTGCATCATTGGACTCTGTTATTGTACCTAACAATTGGCAGGTTGCTAAGAAGGACCCAAAGTGGAAAGCAGCTATGCATGAGGATCTAGGAGCTCTTGAGAAGAACCGCACTTGGGAGCTAGTAAAATTACCAGAAGGGAAGAGAGCAGTTGGGTGCAAGTGGGTCTTCACTGTGAAGCAGAATCCAGATGGACAAGTTGAGCGCTACAAGGCTCGTCTGGTGGCAAAAGGGTATAGTCAGACATATGGCATCGATTATGATGAGACTTTTGCACCGGTGGCGAAGATGAGCACTGTTCGGACCTTAATCTCTCTGGCAATAAATGGTGGATGGAAGTTACACCAACTAGATGTGAAGAATGCATTTCTTCATGGAGATCTAGTGGAGGAGGTATACATGGAGATACCACCAGGATTCGGTACAGATCAGACAGTGGGAAATGTCTGCAGATTGAAGAAGTCTCTCTATGGTCTGAAGCAGTCTCCTCGTGCTTGGTTTGACAGATTCAGGAGGGTTATGATTAGTATGGGGTACCAGCAGATCAACGCTGACCATACCGTGTTCTTTCGACGAAGTGGAGGCCACATTACCATGCTGGCGATATATGTGGATGATATGATTATTACAGGAGATGATGAGAAGAAGATTGCCAAACTCAAAGTAAGACTGGGTAAGGAATTCGAGGTGAAAGATCTTAGTTTGCTTCGATACTTTCTTGGAATAGAGATAGCTCGAGGAGCGGAGGGAATCGTCCTATCCCAGAGAAAGTATGCACTGGATCTTCTCAAAGAGACAGGGATGTTAGGGTGCAAACCTGCAACTACACCGATCGACCAGAAGTTCAAGCTAGGTGCTGAGGCTGGAGAACCAGTTGATCGTGACAGATACCAGAGGCTGGTGGGAAGGTTAATCTATTTGAGTCACACACGCTCTGATATCTCTTTTGCAGTGAGCATTGTGAGTCGCTACATGCACGATCCGAGGAAGGGTCATATGGACGTTGTGTACCAGATTCTGAGATATTTGAAGAGTGCCCCTGGAAAGGGGCTGATATTCAGAAAGAATGGACATGTGAGCATCGAGGGTTATTGCGACTCAGATTGGGCTAGCTGTGCTGATGACAGGAGGTCCACCTCAGGATACTGTATCTTTATAGGAGGCAACTTGATCTCGTGGAAGAGCAAGAAGTAGTCAGTGGTGGCGAGGTCAACAGCTGAAGCAGAGTATAGAGTTATGGCCTTGGGAGTCGCGGAATTGTTTTGGTTGAAGAGTATGTTGGTGGAGCTGAAACTGGATTAAGGAGCAAAGATGAAGCTGTGGTGTGATAACAAGTCAGCCATCAGTATCACTAATAACCCAGTGCAGCATGATAGAACCAAACACATCAAGATCGATAAGTTCTTCATCAAAGAGAAGTTGGACAGTGGATTACTGGAGTTAAGTCATGTTTCAACTAAAGACCAGGCAGCAGATTGTCTGACTAAGGGAGTTAGCTCAGTAGATATAGTTAGAGGATGTGACAAGATGGGCTTAGTGGATATCTTTCGCCCATCTTGAGGAGGAGTGTTGACATATTAGAATAGTTAAGGGGTTATTTGTAAGATGTATTTGTAGGGGGCCTATATAAGCCCATGTTATTTCATTAATAAGATTAGGGTTTCTCATATATTTCAACTTAAACAATAACAAAGACACGTTATTTTGTTACCTGATATTTTTCACGGTATCTCTTCACTGCAGCAGCATGAGAGAGGATCATGGTGTGGGCAGCAATGTAGGGCTCTGTAGCAGAGTTACCACCATTAGTACAATTTGAGCATCTTGCAGGGGCAAAGCTTCCATCATTGTATCCAAGATCAGCGGTCACTCTTGGCTCATTAAATGTCATCCAGTGTTTAACTCTGTCTCCGAAAGTTTTGAAGCAAAAATCCGCATAGTCTGCATAATCCTTCCTGCAACAAATTTGGAAATCCACTCTTAATATTTTCCTATGTATTTGTGATCATTTCAATTCCGTTAACTTTGTCATGAACACTAATAAAGTCAGTGTTAAGTTTATAGTTAATGGAGCATGGAGGAATACATGAAGACCTAAGAAAACTTTGTCGGAAACAATAAGAAGGCAACATACAAGAGTGATTAACTTTATGGAGAAAATATTCATGAGCAAAACCAAAATGGAAGAATAAGATCAGGTATCAATCCCAAAAATTTTGCTCCTTTAGATGTATGATTTGATGAATTAAGCAATTTTGTTCTTCTAATATATTGGGATTCGGATCCTTTTATCAAACTAATTTTTTTTATTCCAATTGTATTCTTTAATAAACTTATTTCTTCTGTTAGCATAACCAGCATCGTATTCTTTAATCTCTAACTATCTTGAGAATGTTAAATATAGTAGACAAACATTATTGATCTTCTTACTTATAATCTCACATTGTTCGTAATGCTAGAACTACTCTTATTCTTGTATATAAAACTCTTACTACAATGAAGGATTTCATTCACTTTCTCCCAGTCCTCTATACAGAACTGATGACTTACTGCTTAGACATAAATACACACCGTAAATATTGGAATATAATAAACAGTAAACTGATTGGAAAATCCAAAATATTTGGGAAAAATACAAACAAAGAATTTCGGACTATATACAGAAAACTTACACGATTCTTTGACTTAACCAGCCCATATACTTCTCCTCAAGTGCTTCCGGGACATCATAATGATGTAAATTTGCATAAGGAGTAATGCCTGCAAAAAGATATTTCCACTATAATCTAAAGTTTGTAATAAATTAATGTAAATATTATTTAGCATTGAGTAAGAATTCACCTCGTTTTATCATGTAATTTATCAAACGGTTGTAATATGCCACACCTTTCCGATTTATCTTCCCTGTGCCATCTATACGTATGTAACATTAAATAAAAAAATTCATTAATCGGATAGATTTATAGAAAAAATAAAGGAAACAATCAGTAAATAAACTTGTTTCTAAGAAAAGTGTATTATATACTTGGAAAAATCCGTGACCATGAGATTGAGAAACGATATGCATCAAAATTCATCTTCTTCATGATGTTCACATCTTCCTGCACCACATCACCAATAAGAAGTAAAATCATAAAAAATTAGGAAACATGGCTAATATATTAATTTTATATCGATCCCTCTAATCACAAAAACTTAGTGTTTATCATGTCATGTGAGTTAAAATTTTATAGCTTATTTTTTAGGGTAAATTACACTAAACCCCAAGAACTTTCATTGTTTCGTAGTAAACCTCTAATCATGTCATACTCTCTTTAAAAGTGTAAAATTGGAAAAAAGTTTTCATAATTAATATTACCCTTACCCTTTTAGATATTAAATATTATAATCCTAACACTGCAACTTTAAGTATTCTAAATATGAACAGCTTTAAACTTCAAACCTAATTATTCAATCTCACGTTAATTAATATCAAAATTTGCAAAAGCACCCCTAAATATTAAAAATTTATAAAAATTTTCTCAAAATTATAAACCTACAAATAATACAATAAAAATCTAGGAATTACAAATAGTCCCATGAAAATTATGAAATTTGCACAAAATAGCCTAAAATTTTTGTAAATTGTAAAAAACTAAAATACTTAAAATTTATAAGAATACCCTCAGAATTTCAAACGTAACAGTACATTAAAAATATCCAAATTATAAACAACCACATAAACAATTTGTAGTTTGAAGAAAATATGTAAAAGTTTTTAAAAATTTGTAAAACACACTCAAAACTATATATTGAAAATGGCTTGAGAATTTCAAACCTAACAATACAATAAAAATATATGAATTACAAATAGCACCCTGAATAATTTATAATCTGTAGAAAACACACTAAAAGTTTCAAAAATTGTTAAAAAATCCTAAAAACTCAAAATTTATAAAGAATTAGCCTAAGAATTTTAAACCCACTAAAATATATTGAAGAGATAGGAAATACAAACAACCCCCAGAAAAATTTAGAATTTCAAAAAAAATATCTTGAGAGTTGTAAAAATTGCAAAAATAGCCTAAAAATTTAGGATTTACAAAAAAAATCTCAAAACGTCAAGGATGTAAATAGTACATGGAAAATCGATAAATTTGAAATTTAAAAAAAACACCTGCAGTATAGAAACTTGCAAAGAACACCCTAAGAATTAAAAAAATTCATGGGGATTTTTGGAATTCTTTGATTTTCAATACAATGTTTAAAACTTTGCTATTTCTAGCATATGTTTATAATTTTTTTAAATTTCTAGGACATATTCTATGATTTTTGAAACTTTTGAGTTTTTTTTGTGGTGTACTAATGTAATGCATAGATACGTCCAACAATGATGAAGATCTTTATGAGGAAGTGGTTGTTAAGAGATCATGATTGTAGAAGTATGGACATCAATTATTCTAGGCAATAGATTATGTATGCAAGAAGTTGCAGACAATCTACATAGTAATTTGGCCTTATGTGGAGATGGATTCAATTAACACATCTAAACAAAGTCAACCAGTTAAACAATTTGCAATCTAAAAAAAACACCCTAAAATTTTAAAAATTTGTAAAAGAACATTCAAAACTCAAATTTTACAATCAAAATATTTTAAAATTTTTAAACCTACAAACAATGCAATGAACATATAAGACTTACAAAAACCATATAGTTCAGTATCACTTATCATACATTGCTCTTTTAGAAACTAAAGTCAAAGAAGTAAACATTCAAAATATAGCAAGGAAGGTTGTTGTTAATTGGAAGTATATATCAAATGCTAGGATTCCTGGAAAGGCTAGAATCATAATTTTATGGGATCCTAACATTCTAGATATCCATTTGATTACTAGCTCAGATCAACAGATCACCTGCTCTGTAAAATCTCTTGATGGGAGAATTGACTGCTTCATCTCTTCAATTTATGGTTTCAATAATCTTCTGGGAAGGAAAAGTCTTTGGTCTGATCTTGGCCAGCTATATCATTCTTTTGGCAATTCTCCTTGGTTACTTTGTGGGGATTTTAACACAATGATAAGCAATGAGGAGAAAATTGGGGGAGTAGCTCTTTCAGAAACTGATACGAATGATTTCTGTGATTTCATTTAGTACTGTCAGCTTGTTCACCTTAAAAATTCTGGATGTTTCTTCACATGGAACAATAAGCAAGAAGCAAACACAAGGGTGTGGAGTAGATTGGATAGAGCTTTGGTTAATGATTCTTGGATCAACAACTTTAATTCTAGTCATGTGGAATTCTTATTGCCTAGTTTCTCTGACCACTCTCCAGCTCTGGTCTCAATTCATGAGGACTTCCTACAAGGAAAAAACCTTTCAAGTTCTTCAACATGTGGACTAAGCACACAAGTTATCTGTCAGTTGTGTCTGAAGCCTGGAAAGTTCAGACTGAGGGTTATAAGATGTTTTCAGTCTTTACAAAACTAAAAAATCTGAAAAATGCTCTGAAGGACATCAACAAAAGACATTATCTTAACATAAGTGAGCAAGTGCTAAGGGCAAAGAAAAATTTGGATACAGTTCAGGAAAAACTGCAGAAAGATTATCTCAATGCTGTTCTGATTAACCAAGAAAAAGAATGCTTAGCCTCATACAATAAATTACTGGACTGTGAGATGTCCTTTTACCAACAGAAGGCAAGAATTGAGTGGGGCATAAAGGGTGACAGATGTTCAAATTTCTTCCATTCTATTATAAAATCCAAGAGACACCATAGTAGAGTGACAGTGATCTACAATAATTCTGGAGATAGGATTACAGATGGAGAGGGGATTAAGAGTGAACTAATCTCTTTTTACAAAAGCCTCCTGGGGACTAAAGTAAAGACAACTCCTCCAGATATCAACATCATCAAGAATGGGCCTTGTTTAAATGATACGCATATCAGATACCTATCCACAAACATTTCGAAAGAGGAGATTAAATCTGCAGTTTTCTCTATGCCTGATGGGAAAGCTCCAGGGCCTGATGGGTATAATGCAGTTTTCTACAAAACAGCTTGGGCAATCATTGGTGAGGAAGTTACACAGGCTATTCAAGAATTTTTCAGTTCTGGAAAGATGCTGGGCATGGTAAATTCTACCTCAATTACTTTGATTCCTAAAATTCAATGCCCCAAAACTCCATCTGATTATAGACCAATATCTTGCTGCAACTGTTTGTACAAAATCATCTCAAAAATTTTGGCAAACAGGGTAAAAACTGTTATGGGTCATTTGGTAAACGAAGCTCAGAGTGCCTTTGTGAAAGGTAGGCAAATATCTAGTAACATTCTGCTTGCACATGAGTTGATCAAAAACTATGGGAGGAAGCATATTTCACCTAGAGTAATGCTCAACATTGATATAAGGAAAGCATTTGACACTTTCAGCTGGGATTTTCTGGAGGATATGCTGCAGGGTTTGGGCTTTCCTAGCAAGATGACAAAATGGATTATGGCATGTATCTCTACTCCAAAATTTTCAATTTCTTTAAATGGTACCCTCCACGGCTATTTCAAAGGGGAGAGGGGACTGAGGCAAGGAGACCCTCTATCTCCTTATCTTTTTATCTTAGGGATGGAATACCTATCTAGGAGGTTGGATAAGTTGAAGAATGAAAAGAATTTCAAGTACCATCCTAGATGTGGGAAATTAAAAATTACCCATCTTGTTTTTGCGGATGATCTTCTATTATTTGCTAAAGGAGATATTCTCTCAGTGCAAAACTTGAATCAATGCTTGAGTGATTTCAGTGCTGCCACAGGGCTTGAAGCAAATCCTGAGAAAAGTTCAATATTCTATGGAGGTGTATCTGATTCTATCATAAAATCAATTGGAGACTGTCTGGGTTTTAAAGAAGGGGTATGGCCTATCAAATATCTTGGAGTTCCCTTATTACACAAAAGGCTATCCTATGTAGACTGCCTCCCTCTCCTCAATAAAATTTCAGGCCAATTTCAGAACTGGATGAAGTGCAAAACTTTATCTTATGCTGGCAGAATTCAGGTGATAAAAAGTGTTATACTTGGAGTTCAAATCTATTGGACTTCAAGTTATATTTTACCTATGAAAGTCATTCATAAAATTGATGAACTTTGTAGAAATTATTTGTGGGGGAATAAAGATCAATCTCGCAAAACTGCACTTGTATCATGGGACAAAATCTGTTTATCCAAGGATCAAGGTGGCCTGGGTATTTTCTCTGCAGTAATTTGGAACAGAGCCTCAGCTTTGGGGAATCTATGGTATATTCATGTCAACAAAGAGCTGCTGTGGATTAGATGGATTCATGGAAACTATTTAAAAGACAAAAGCATTTGGCAAGTGCAGGCAAAAAATGGGGATTCATGGACATGGAAACAAATGTTGAAGAATAGAGACAGTTCACTGATTCACTGTGGAGGGGAAGCCAACCTAAGTCACCTCATTGCTGCATGCTATAAAAACACCAAGGTTCAACTCTCTTCCCTGTACAGGATTCTTTCCCCCAATGTCAGCAAGGTGCAATGGCGGAATACTGTTTGGGGGGACATGAACTATCCAAAGCATTCTCTAATTTGTTGGCTTGCTATCCAAGATAGGTTGCTAACAAAGGATAGACTGATGCGGAGAGGAATTGTGACAGAAAACAAGTGCAGTTTATGTTCAAACTCAGGTTCGGAGAGCAGGGACCACTTATTCTTTAACTGTCCTTTTTCTAGTGAAGTTTGGAATCAGGTGATGAATTGGTTACATTTTAAATGGAGATCTTGCAGCTGGAATTGTCTTCTTGATTGGTTTTGTACCAAGCTTAGAGGCAAAGGGTTTAAAGTGAAAGTAAAGAGGTTGGCTTTTTCTTCCACACTATATAAAATCTGGTGTGAACGGAACAGCAGGATTTTCAAGCAACAATGTAAAAGCAAGGATCAGTTGGTGAAGGAGATCAAAATGGATATACTAATCATTATCCTCAACAGCTCATTGCCGGAAGAATTCAAAGATTGGATTAGTTCCCTGTAAATAGATAGATGGATGATATTCTCTGATTTTTTGTAATTTTTTGATATCTCACACAGGAGGAACTTGATGTACTTAAAACTCATTACTTTGGTAAATGAATACAAATTTTCATTGACCAAAAAAAAAATATATAAGACTTACAAGCAACCTCCTGAAAAATTTAGAATTTATAGAAAACATCTTGAAATCTTCAAATAAAAAACACTATAAAAATTATAAAACTTCTAGATTTATAGATTTTTCGAAGGATTTATTTGTAATTTTACATTTTAAGGGTGTTGCCTGTAAATTTCATTTTTTTGGGCTTGTTTATAGCTTTTTAAATTTTTGGGGTTTGCCTATAATTTCATGGAATCAACAAAAATAAATAATTTCAGAGGTATATTTTATATCATATCATATTCCCTTTAAAAGTGTGAGTTTAAGAAAACTTTTTCATAGATAATATATCCCTTAACTTTTTAATTAGATATTAAATTTTGTAATCGTAATCTATCCTAATTGTCCTAAACCCGTGTAAACTACAACTTCAAGTATTCCAAATACCCCTACATGAATGGATTCAAACTTCAAACCTTATTATCCAATCTCACATGAACAACTATCAAAATTTTCAAAAGCACTCCTAAATATTCAAAGTTTATAAAAACTTCCTGAAAACTACAAACCTACAAACTATACACTAAAAATCTAGGAATTACAAACAGTCCCATGAAAACTTGTGAAATTTTCAAAAAGCATGCTAAAAGTTTTTTAAATTTTAAAAAACCCCAAATATTTAAATTTACAAAAATATACCATCAGAATTTCCAACCTAATAGCACCCTCAAAACTAAAATTTTGTAATTTGAAAACAGCCTAAAAATTCACGATTATATACATTACCCTAAACAACATAAACAATTTGTAAACAATTTGTAACTTGAAGGAAATATCATGATAAGTTTCAAAAATTGTAAAAGTGCCCTCAAAACTAAAAATTGAAAACAGCCTAAAAATCCAAACCTAACAACACCCTGAAAATTTAGGATTATATACATCACCCCAAACAATTTGCAATATATAGAAAATACCCTAAAAGTTTTTAAAATTACAAAAAACCTAAAAAATCATAACTTTCA
>NC_033799.1:14071169-14173723 GCF_001876935.1 Asparagus officinalis | reverse complement strand
CATAAAGTTGTTAACTGAGTGCAATGGAATCGATAATGAAGAAAACACCAACTTTCCCCGCGAACAGGCATGACCTCCCAGGTATGACGATATCATTTGATGAATGCATCTTCTTCTGGGGGTGTAAAACCTTATTGGCATTCTCAGGACAATTTATCTTTGTCTTTGAGAGATCCAAGGTTATGTCGGGAGTCGCACGTCTAAAACCACCCCCTTGCGGGTATGGAGTCTTAACGGGCTCCAGACTTTGGAATCCAAACTTTGCAGAGTTTTGTCAGTTCTTTGGCCACCGTTTCCCTGTTTTTTCTCGTCTTTGTTGTAAGAGAGCACGGGCATGAGTAGCGTTTGCACGACGTTTTTGTATACGTTCTTTGAGGGTCGAACGAGCCCTTTTGACGAGTGTCCATTCCTCCGTCATGAATTGTGCAGAAACGTGAGTAGTTTGTCGTTGCGTTGAACAAACCACTTGTTGTTTCCTCGACTCTAAGTCCGCATAATAACGAACTCCGTCAGTTTGTTCAAATGCCTTAGCTATTTGGCGAGCACGGCGCTGACGCTGTCTCTGACGAGCCCTCTTCGTCAGTACCGATGGGCTTTGATTCGATGACTCTTTAACTAGATAAGAGTCATTGTGAGCAGAGATGTTGCGAGTCAAATCCTTAGCAACAATCCGGAGAGAGTCTTCATTTTGTGCCTTCTTTGGCATGCAGGTCTTCCTCAATTGTGAGATCTTCTTGTATTTACGAGACAATGAAGATCTTGAAGAGGATGATGAGAGATATTCCTCAAATTTGGTTTGGTCGAATTCGTATTCGGCCATGGATTCAACTGGAATCTTGATCGGCTGCGACACGACGGTCTCGGCAGCGAGACCGTTGGCTCCCACTGTGGTCGCCAGCTTGTTTGCGTCAAAAGTTGGTTTTGTCATGGAATTCATTATATCTTCGGTCGATTACAATAAATTCAAAAGAAATAGTCTTTTTATAAGACTTCTTTTACACAACAAAAGGAAAATTACAACTCTTGAGAAACAAACGCAGGACCGTTGTTTGGATCGCTGCTTGCGTGGGATCTTTGCCTGTGCCGGGGGTGCGTTAGCCCGTGGACCACCAAATCACAGATTCTGATCGAATCGTGAGGGGTTTATGATTCTGACTTCGTTTATCGAAGTGAGAACTTGAAACGATATCTTATCAAGGTAAGATAGTCGTTCTTCTTGAAATCAAGTCAAAGCCTGAATATCAAGGAGTTGCCAGAAACTCAAGAACTCTGCTCTTTCTCTGCTCTGAAGTGCTCAAAATGATCAGCCCTCCTGAAAAATGGCCTTCGGGGGGTATTTATAGCCTCTATGAACAGTTGGCAGAAAACAGGCTCGCGAGACAGTGTTTACTGTCTCGCTGGCCGAGACAGTGTTTGCTGTCTCGCCCAGCGAGACAGTAAATTTGCTGTCTCGCCCAGCGAGACAGTAAATACTGTCTTGGAAGCGAGACAGTAAAGACTGTCTCGCGTGGGCGAGACAGTAAAAGTCTGTCTCGCCAGCGAGACAGTAAAGACTGTCTCGCGTGGGCGAGACAGTAAAAGTCTGTCTCGCCAGCGAGACAGTAAAGACTGTCTCGCACGGCGAGATAGTCAAGTCTGTCTCGCGTGCGAGACAGCCCATACTTGTGTTCTTCTGCCTTTTTGAGCTGTATTCGGATATCTCTCAGCATTTTTTGACGCCTACATGGTGGTCCCAAGTGTCGGGGCTGCAGGACCAACTGTTAAAGCAGATTCTTCTGTATTTGTGGATCTTATCATAATGTTGTTGGATAATCGAGTCACGAGACCAACTAACGGAGCTGATGCGTCAATGACTCGCACTTATAGAATTTTTGGCAAATTCTCAACCATCAACAGGTTTGATGAGCCTTTACCGACCACCGTTTGAGTCGGGCTAGTATGCAGATTATTTAGATCCGTTCTGCACATAACGTTGTGCTAAAAGAGTTAACTCTTTTAGTGCTACGACATTGAATACGTAGACTTTGTCTTTCTCACGGGAATAGACTATCCGGCAATGTGCCTTTACCGATTACCGTTTGAGTCGGGCTAGCAAGCGGATTGTTTAAATCCGTTCCGCATGTGACGTTGTGCTAAAGGAATGAACTCCCTTAGACTTGATGCTACGACTTCGAATACGTAGACTTCATCATTGTTACGGGAACAGGCTACCCAGCAAAGCGTGTTAGGCGCTGACTTATTCTTACTTAGGATTCAAGATAAAAGTCCCAAGACTCGGATTCTGGTGTCTTCTTTAATCGGTAAAAGACTAAACCGGCAACGCGTATTAGGCGTTGGCTTATCCCTGCTTAGGCTTCGGGATATAATTCCCCGTGCGTGTGAAGCACGGATTATGGTGTTATTAATAACACCCTGCCACAATGTTGAATATGTGGTCTTTTGTCCTTTTTACGGTCAAAGAACGCGTGTTAGGCGTTGACCTAACCCTACTTAGGATTCGGGATAAAATTCCCCATGCATAAAAGGCATGGATTTTTGTTGCTACGATGCTGAATACGTAGACTCAGTCGTTTTTTTACGGGAACGAACCACCCAGCAACGCGGGTTAAGCACTGACTTATCCCTACTTAGACTTCGGGATAAAATACCCCAGACTAGATTCTGGTGTCTTTTTCAATCGGTGAAAGACTAAACCGGTAACCTTCGGGATAAAATACCCCAGACTAGATTCTGGTGTCTTTTTCAATCGGTGAAAGACTAAACCGGTAACGTGTATTAGACGTAGGCTTATCTCTATGTCTTTTTCAATCGGTGAAAGACTAAACCGGTAACGTGTATTAGACGTAGGCTTATCTCTATTTAGGAGGCGAGATAAATTTCCCCGTGCATAGGATGTACAGATTCGAAGTTGAGAATTATATCTTTTCTCAGGGTAAAGACGAACCCAAAATGGAAGAGGAAGAATTTTATATTCTATCTCCCGGCACCGAAGAGGAAAAATTTTATATTCTATCTTCAGTTGGAAAGGAAACTCGAAGTGGGATCTCCACCCCCAGAATTCGGAAAGATGAAACTAGGAGTGAGATCTCCACTCCGAGAATCGGAAAGATTTAAGTAACCCTAACTTTTATAGGATTGGTTGCTTGATCCAAGAAAAGAGTTCCTCATTTATTGAGGGGAAATTCTGATTTCAACCCTAACTTTTATAGGTTTGGCTAAAAAAGGAAAAGACGGAAGTCTTTCGTTTATCGAAAGGGATAACTCAATCTTAGTCTTAACTATCTGTAGGTTTGACTAAGTGAAGTTGGAGACAATCCTAACTTTTATAGGTTTGATTGTTCAATTTGAAAGTGAACCTCTCGTTCATGGAAGGAATCGAAAGGGGACTCTGGCTTTGACCCTAACTTTTGTAGGTTTGACCAAGGAAGCAGTGGAAGTGGGGGTTTTGAGGCGATCTTACCTTTTATAGGCTTGATCGTTCAATTTGAAAGTGGATCTCTCGTTCATGGAAGGAATCGAGAGAGGACTTTGGTTGTGGTCCTAACTATAGGAAGGTTTGACCAGGTAGACAGTGAGAGTGGGAGTACAAATCATAGTGAGGGTTTAGTGTTTATCACTTTGTTCGTAATTATCGGGTTATCCCTAAAAAAATTACATATAGCGTTCTTCTGGGAACTTCCCATTACATGAATCATCCACCCCCAGCTTCTTTCTTGGAACTGGGTATGACTTTGTACTCCGTTACATGTCCGGGTTATCCTTAAGAATATTAGCGTAACATTCTCCAGGAACTTTCCATCAACGGTAGGAAACAGTTTAGACTCATATACCTATTGGAGTATCGGAAGGAGCAGTTTATACTCTTATACTTGTCGGAGTTCTGAGAAGTAGTTTATACTCGTATACTTTTCGGAGTGTTGCCGTTCTTATTCGGCTTATCCTAGCGTTATGACGCCGGCTTCAACCAAGGTTTGGATGCTATTCTTTAAAGTAAAGCAAGCCTTGGTGGGATGAAGGATCCTCCTGTGGTATGCGCAGTACTTCAGATCTGCAGTATTGTCAGCTTCCTCCTGATTTGTGATGGGCGGCAGCTTGATCCTATTGTTTTCAAGAAGGGTCTTGAAGATGGCTGGAACGTCTTCGTCCTTGAATGAGTACTCTTTTTGGAGCCTCAGATCCGAACTATTCTGCTGTCTTCGGGACTGCTGTTGCGACGTCTGATTAACGTTAACAACTGTTGTAAGTGTCTTTCCTTCATTATGGGAAACGAGACCCGGATTCAGAGGGTTAGTCATTGATTGGCATCTTTCAACCTTCCTCCTTCTAAGGAATCGTTCGGACTGCTCTCCGCACGCCTTCAACTCTCTTCAGGTATTGAGTGGCTCCACTCCCATAACGTCCAAGATGTTAATGGACAAGTTGTTATGACAGGTTTGCAAGACGAATTCCTCCGTGACGGGATCCTTGCAGTTCATTGCCTGATTGCGAAAGCGTTTGATGAAGATATCCACCGACTCTCCGTCTTTTTTGCTTCTCATCAAAGAGTGTCCTGATCGATACTTCGGTGTCATCATCGAAGAAATGAGCGAGGAACATGCTCTCCAGGTCCTCCCAGCTGTTGATGCTTCCGGGCTTGAGACGGCGGTACCAATCGAAGGCAGGCCCGCGAAGGGTACCGACGAATGACCGAACCATCAAGGCTTCATTGCCGGAGATCGTGCCCAAGTGGGACTTGAAATAGATCAGATGTTGAGTGGGGGGACCCTTCCCGTCGAACGGCGTGAAGTTGATCAGGTTGAACTTCGTCGGATACGGGATCGATTCCCATTCTCTTGGGTAAGGACATGGAATCCCGGTCTTCTTTACCTCTCGAACAGACATCAGACCGTCGATTTTGCTCTCGAGATCCTTCATCTTTTCGTCCTCACCTATATCCTGTTTTGGATAATTTCCAAGAGGAATAATGCGGTCACCCCCAGTGTTATTATCTTTGGTAGAACCACCCCCAGCGTTGTTATCTGTAGGGTGTGCATTTGAACCACACCCAGTATTTTTGGGAGGTGCATCGGCCATGATGATTTCGTCCACTTCTGGATCGCTGTCAACTGCGGTGTTCTGGGTACGACGGCTGGATTCAACTAGCTGATTCGACAAAGCTCGGATTTGTTGGTTGTGCATTTGTCTCATCTCCTGCATAGTCATTTCCATTTCGATTTTGAACGTTTCTTTCTACTTGGCTAGAGCATCCTCAATGATTTTGGTTATTTGCTCGGTGTTGATCATGAACACTTCCCGAGCTTGTCCTATGCTAGACGTTGTATCGTCAGAGGCGATTGCGGAATAAGAATCCGAGAGTTCGTCATCAAAATGGATTCCTTCACGAACGCCCTGGTAATCATTATGTCCAACGGCTTCTAGCTGAAGCTAAGATATTCGTTGGGTTATTTCCGAACCGACTCTTCTTCCTGGAGAGAAATTAGGGTTGGAACCACTTGAAACAATCAGAGATTTTCCCTTATTGACCATGTTGATGGTAACTTCTGGGAATTCATCATCTCGAGCAACCGATCCTCTTTGGTGGAAACGCCTTGATTTGGGCTTCGTCGTTCCATCGGAGATCCTCTCGAATATCGAGACCCTCTGTGGAGCGGTCTTGGGGCAGCTACACGTTGATAATACTGCCCTGATAATTTTGATACGCGGATAGTGAGAGTCCGCTTTCCGGGTACTTCTCTTTCGAGATTTATTCGTACCCCCAGCCCGATAGTACAACTCATCGACGTTACAGTCAGAGTAACCTATCGGCTGCTTACATAGATTCTTAGGTATAACGCGTTCATATGTCTGACGCATTTTCCTCTGAGTAAACATTGCATTGTTGGCATCTACAGGAGTCACACGTTTGGAATCACACCCTTGTGAGGGTGAAATCTTAACGGGCTCCTGGTTTTCTGCACATACCTCCAAGCGGGCTGTTGTAGAAATTAATTTGTTAGGAGGTCGCGTACGACCCCCAGTCCGATGTTTGCTCGAAGCGCCTTTAATGGTCTCAAGCTTTCCTTAACAAGCGCTTTTCCTCGATTCTCGGGTAAGGTACCGACACGATCCTTCAATGGGATTCTAGATTTAGAGAGACCCACATTGTCATAGGGTTTCACCGAAAATGCAGGAGCAGGGTCTGGAGTTGACGAAGGCCGGAGAGCAACGTCGCCTGCTTTTGCCTTAGACGCTGATTTGGCTTTTGGCACCCAACATTGCTTAGATCTTGGTGGCTTTTTTACCACCTTTCCTTTCTGTAACTCCTGTGCATTCCGTACAAGGATCCTCGTCTGCGCTAGCAGTGCGCGGCGCTTGTGGATACGCTCCTCAAGAGTTGAACGAGTTCGTTTGACACGAACCCATTCGTTAGTAGGTGATTGGGAGGAGGTTCCGAAAGCTTGTTGCTAGAACACTTTACGTCTTCTGTGTTTCAGATCCGCATCATAGCAGATCCCGTCAACAGGCTTCAAAGCTTTGGCAAATTGACGCGCGAGATGTTGACGGCGCTTTTGACGAGCCCTCTTCGTCAACACTGGTGCACATTCAACGGGCAACTCCTTGACTTTCGAGGAGTTGTCACGAACGTTGGATCTGGTTTCTTTGGAAGCCGGCGGATCGTCGCGAGGCGTAACTACAGCAGCGACGGCGGAGAGATCATCTTCTTGGGTCTTCAGATCTGAAGACCAGCGGATCTTCCTGAAGGAGGAGGCCTTCCTGCACCTGCAAGGAGAGGCAGATCTAGAGGAGGAGGAGGGGACATACTCCTCGAACTTTTGCTGGTCAAACTCGTATTCGACCTCTTCGAGCACTGGGATCTTGATCATCGGCTGTGGCACAACAGCTTCGACAGCGAAGCTGTTGGCTCCTACTGTGGTCGCCAGTTTGTTTGCGGTGAAAGTTGATGTTTCCATTATCATCGAATCTATTATAACTTTAGTCGTTACAATAAACTCGAATAAAATAAAGAGTTGATCTTTTTATAAAATCTCCTTACACAATAAAAATAAAAAGTTTACAACTTTATCAAACAAACGCAGAGATCGTTTATCGGTCTTCTGCTTGCGTGAGATCTTTGCCTATGTCGGGGTTTATCCGTGGACCACCATCGATTAGATCTGATTGCTGAAAAATTAGACAGAGCTTCGTCTATCCGCGAAGGGATCGAGAAACCGTAGCTCTTATCTCGACGAAGTGAGATAATCACTCTTCTTAAGATTACCGTAACGGGATAATCCTAAGGAACGGATGCGGGTGATGCAGATCTGACGACTCTCTCTCTATTGCGTTGAAGAACTCGATCCGATCTCTCCTCCTCCTCTTTGAAATCCGTGTACCTTCAGTCTTCAATCCGGCAAGGCTTCACCTAATCTTCAAAATTCCATATCCCCAAAAATGAGGCTCCAGGGGCTGTATTTATAGGCTTGAGGGAGTTCGGGTGGTTAAAACCGCGTAAAAGGCCATTTCTGCGTTGGAGACACCCCAGGGTGTCTCAACCTGGGCCGAGACACCCTAGGGTGTCTCGGCTTTGGCCGAGACACCTCGGGTGCCCCGGTTCAGCCTGAGACGCTCCGTTATGCCTGTTTGATTGTTTCCGTCGTAAATTCTTCGTCCGAACTCGGATTTGAGTGATTCAAAGTGCGTTGGAAAGCCGACGGGGAGTTCTATACACTCTAATGATTAGATCATATGTGGAATAAATAAGACATGACGGGTATTTCACCGTTTGTGAACGACACAAGGTGCCCGATTAGTCCGTTCCTTTGTCATTCTGAAGTTCCGTTGTTTCACGTAGTTTGTCGGTTTACTTCAAGCGTTCACCGACATCAATCAAGCTTCTGTGAACCAGATGGTGATGTTCATCGTCATTTCTTAACACTAAGCTGTTCGTGGAGACCTATAGGTAATTTTCGATGCCTACACTTTGGAGTCAATTGATGGGATCCGTTACGAGACGGATCTGAAAATTAGGCAACGCCAAGCGCCCCAACAGCGGACAAATGCCCTTTCCTCCAAATCACCAACAAGTGAATGGGTTCAAGTTAAAAAGATCCATTCAACTCTTGAAGAGCGGATCAAAAAGCGTCGCGCACTGCTTGCGCACGCGCGAATTCTTGCGCAAGAGGCCTAAAGGTTGCAGACGGAAGAAGTAGAAAAGAAGCCACAAAAACTGCACCAAGTTTGGAGGCCAAAGTCCAAGACGGCGGCCGAAAAGATCGATAATCACGGCTCACTTGGATCCAACCCTCCACTTTGCAGGTCACTCAAATCTGACCCTCTACTTTGCGGGTCACCCAAATTCGACCCTCCAACCCGCGGGTCGCCCAAGTCTGACCCGCGGCAGGGTTAAGACAGAAGATTTTCTGCACCTGTTTCGTCGATCCCTTCGAGTTTCGCACCTCTGGTGGAGCCCTACGACAACATGGATTTATCCCGATTTAAGGTGAGGATGTAGGCGTCAAAAAATACTGATGGATATCCAAATACAGCTTAAAAGGAGATCATCCAAAGATCAAAAGAACATAAGAAACAAGTGTTTGCTGTCTCGGGCGCCAGACAGTGTTTTACTGTATCGCCAGACAGTCTTTTACTATTTCGAGAGACAGTGTTTTACTGTTTGGAGAGACAGTGTTTTACTGTTTGGAGAGACAGTGTTTTACTGTTTGGAGAGACAGTCTTTTACTGTTTGGAGAGACAGTCTTTTACTGTTTGGAGAGACAGTCTTTTACTGTTTGGAGAGACAGTCTTTTACTGTTTGGAGAGACAGTCTTTTACTGTTTGGAGAGACAGTCTTTTACTGTTTGGAGAGACAGTCTTTTACTGTTTGGAGAGACAGTCTTTTACTGTTTGGAGAGACAGTCTTTTACTGTTTGGAGAGACAGTCTTTTACTGTTTGGAGAGACAGTCTTTTACTGTTTGGAGAGACAGTCTTTTACTGTTTGGAGAGACAGTCTTTTACTGTTTGGAGAGACAGTCTTTTACTGTTTGGAGAGACAGTCTTTTACTGTTTGGAGAGACAGTCTTTTACTGTTTGGAGAGACAGTCTTTTACTGTTTGGAGAGACAGTCTTTTACTGTTTGGAGAGACAGTCTTTTACTGTTTGGAGAGACAGTCTTTTACTGTTTGGAGAGACAGTCTTTTACTGTTTGGAGAGACAGTCTTTTACTGTTTGGAGAGACAGTCTTTTACTGTTTGGAGAGACAGTCTTTTACTGTTTGGAGAGACAGTCTTTTACTGTTTGGAGAGACAGTCTTTTACTGTTTGGAGAGACAGTCTTTTACTGTTTGGAGAGACAGTCTTTTACTGTTTGGAGAGACAGTCTTTTACTGTTTGGAGAGACAGTCTTTTACTGTTTGGAGAGACAGTCTTTTACTGTTTGGAGAGACAGTCTTTTACTGTTTGGAGAGACAGTCTTTTACTGTTTGGAGAGACAGTCTTTTACTGTTTGGAGAGACAGTCTTTTACTGTTTGGAGAGACAGTCTTTTACTGTTTGGAGAGACAGTCTTTTACTGTTTGGAGAGACAGTCTTTTACTGTTTGGAGAGACAGTCTTTTACTGTTTGGAGAGACAGTCTTTTACTGTTTGGAGAGACAGTCTTTTACTGTTTGGAGAGACAGTCTTTTACTGTTTGGAGAGACAGTCTTTTACTGTTTGGAGAGACAGTCTTTTACTGTTTGGAGAGACAGTCTTTTACTGTTTGGAGAGACAGTCTTTTACTGTTTGGAGAGACAGTCTTTTACTGTTTGGAGAGACAGTCTTTTACTGTTTGGAGAGACAGTCTTTTACTGTTTGGAGAGACAGTCTTTTACTGTTTGGAGAGACAGTCTTTTACTGTTTGGAGAGACAGTCTTTTACTGTTTGGAGAGACAGTCTTTTACTGTTTGGAGAGACAGTCTTTTACTGTTTGGAGAGACAGTCTTTTACTGTTTGGAGAGACAGTCTTTTACTGTTTGGAGAGACAGTCTTTTACTGTTTGGAGAGACAGTCTTTTACTGTTTGGAGAGACAGTCTTTTACTGTTTGGAGAGACAGTCTTTTACTGTTTGGAGAGACAGTCTTTTACTGTTTGGAGAGACAGTCTTTTACTGTTTGGAGAGACAGTCTTTTACTGTTTGGAGAGACAGTCTTTTACTGTTTGGAGAGACAGTCTTTTACTGTTTGGAGAGACAGTCTTTTACTGTTTGGAGAGACAGTCTTTTACTGTTTGGAGAGACAGTCTTTTACTGTTTGGAGAGACAGTCTTTTACTGTTTGGAGAGACAGTCTTTTACTGTTTGGAGAGACAGTCTTTTACTGTTTGGAGAGACAGTCTTTTACTGTTTGGAGAGACAGTCTTTTACTGTTTGGAGAGACAGTCTTTTACTGTTTGGAGAGACAGTCTTTTACTGTTTGGAGAGACAGTCTTTTACTGTTTGGAGAGACAGTCTTTTACTGTTTGGAGAGACAGTCTTTTACTGTTTGGAGAGACAGTCTTTTACTGTTTGGAGAGACAGTCTTTTACTGTTTGGAGAGACAGTCTTTTACTGTTTGGAGAGACAGTCTTTTACTGTTTGGAGAGACAGTCTTTTACTGTTTGGAGAGACAGTCTTTTACTGTTTGGAGAGACAGTCTTTTACTGTTTGGAGAGACAGTCTTTTACTGTTTGGAGAGACAGTCTTTTACTGTTTGGAGAGACAGTCTTTTACTGTTTGGAGAGACAGTCTTTTACTGTTTGGAGAGACAGTCTTTTACTGTTTGGAGAGACAGTCTTTTACTGTTTGGAGAGACAGTCTTTTACTGTTTGGAGAGACAGTCTTTTACTGTTTGGAGAGACAGTCTTTTACTGTTTGGAGAGACAGTCTTTTACTGTTTGGAGAGACAGTCTTTTACTGTTTGGAGAGACAGTCTTTTACTGTTTGGAGAGACAGTCTTTTACTGTTTGGAGAGACAGTCTTTTACTGTTTGGAGAGACAGTCTTTTACTGTTTGGAGAGACAGTCTTTTACTGTTTGGAGAGACAGTCTTTTACTGTTTGGAGAGACAGTCTTTTACTGTTTGGAGAGACAGTCTTTTACTGTTTGGAGAGACAGTCTTTTACTGTTTGGAGAGACAGTCTTTTACTGTTTGGAGAGACAGTCTTTTACTGTTTGGAGAGACAGTCTTTTACTGTTTGGAGAGACAGTCTTTTACTGTTTGGAGAGACAGTCTTTTACTGTTTGGAGAGACAGTCTTTTACTGTTTGGAGAGACAGTCTTTTACTGTTTGGAGAGACAGTCTTTTACTGTTTGGAGAGACAGTCTTTTACTGTTTGGAGAGACAGTCTTTTACTGTTTGGAGAGACAGTCTTTTACTGTTTGGAGAGACAGTCTTTTACTGTTTGGAGAGACAGTCTTTTACTGTTTGGAGAGACAGTCTTTTACTGTTTGGAGAGACAGTCTTTTACTGTTTGGAGAGACAGTCTTTTACTGTTTGGAGAGACAGTCTTTTACTGTTTGGAGAGACAGTCTTTTACTGTTTGGAGAGACAGTCTTTTACTGTTTGGAGAGACAGTCTTTTACTGTTTGGAGAGACAGTCTTTTACTGTTTGGAGAGACAGTCTTTTACTGTTTGGAGAGACAGTCTTTTACTGTTTGGAGAGACAGTCTTTTACTGTTTGGAGAGACAGTCTTTTACTGTTTGGAGAGACAGTCTTTTACTGTTTGGAGAGACAGTCTTTTACTGTTTGGAGAGACAGTCTTTTACTGTTTGGAGAGACAGTCTTTTACTGTTTGGAGAGACAGTCTTTTACTGTTTGGAGAGACAGTCTTTTACTGTTTGGAGAGACAGTCTTTTACTGTTTGGAGAGACAGTCTTTTACTGTTTGGAGAGACAGTCTTTTACTGTTTGGAGAGACAGTCTTTTACTGTTTGGAGAGACAGTCTTTTACTGTTTGGAGAGACAGTCTTTTACTGTTTGGAGAGACAGTCTTTTACTGTTTGGAGAGACAGTCTTTTACTGTTTGGAGAGACAGTCTTTTACTGTTTGGAGAGACAGTCTTTTACTGTTTGGAGAGACAGTCTTTTACTGTTTGGAGAGACAGTCTTTTACTGTTTGGAGAGACAGTCTTTTACTGTTTGGAGAGACAGTCTTTTACTGTTTGGAGAGACAGTCTTTTACTGTTTGGAGAGACAGTCTTTTACTGTTTGGAGAGACAGTCTTTTACTGTTTGGAGAGACAGTCTTTTACTGTTTGGAGAGACAGTCTTTTACTGTTTGGAGAGACAGTCTTTTACTGTTTGGAGAGACAGTCTTTTACTGTTTGGAGAGACAGTCTTTTACTGTTTGGAGAGACAGTCTTTTACTGTTTGGAGAGACAGTCTTTTACTGTTTGGAGAGACAGTCTTTTACTGTTTGGAGAGACAGTCTTTTACTGTTTGGAGAGACAGTCTTTTACTGTTTGGAGAGACAGTCTTTTACTGTTTGGAGAGACAGTCTTTTACTGTTTGGAGAGACAGTCTTTTACTGTTTGGAGAGACAGTCTTTTACTGTTTGGAGAGACAGTCTTTTACTGTTTGGAGAGACAGTCTTTTACTGTTTGGAGAGACAGTCTTTTACTGTTTGGAGAGACAGTCTTTTACTGTTTGGAGAGACAGTCTTTTACTGTTTGGAGAGACAGTCTTTTACTGTTTGGAGAGACAGTCTTTTACTGTTTGGAGAGACAGTCTTTTACTGTTTGGAGAGACAGTCTTTTACTGTTTGGAGAGACAGTCTTTTACTGTTTGGAGAGACAGTCTTTTACTGTTTGGAGAGACAGTCTTTTACTGTTTGGAGAGACAGTCTTTTACTGTTTGGAGAGACAGTCTTTTACTGTTTGGAGAGACAGTCTTTTACTGTTTGGAGAGACAGTCTTTTACTGTTTGGAGAGACAGTCTTTTACTGTTTGGAGAGACAGTCTTTTACTGTTTGGAGAGACAGTCTTTTACTGTTTGGAGAGACAGTCTTTTACTGTTTGGAGAGACAGTCTTTTACTGTTTGGAGAGACAGTCTTTTACTGTTTGGAGAGACAGTCTTTTACTGTTTGGAGAGACAGTCTTTTACTGTTTGGAGAGACAGTCTTTTACTGTTTGGAGAGACAGTCTTTTACTGTTTGGAGAGACAGTCTTTTACTGTTTGGAGAGACAGTCTTTTACTGTTTGGAGAGACAGTCTTTTACTGTTTGGAGAGACAGTCTTTTACTGTTTGGAGAGACAGTCTTTTACTGTTTGGAGAGACAGTCTTTTACTGTTTGGAGAGACAGTCTTTTACTGTTTGGAGAGACAGTCTTTTACTGTTTGGAGAGACAGTCTTTTACTGTTTGGAGAGACAGTCTTTTACTGTTTGGAGAGACAGTCTTTTACTGTTTGGAGAGACAGTCTTTTACTGTTTGGAGAGACAGTCTTTTACTGTTTGGAGAGACAGTCTTTTACTGTTTGGAGAGACAGTCTTTTACTGTTTGGAGAGACAGTCTTTTACTGTTTGGAGAGACAGTCTTTTACTGTTTGGAGAGACAGTCTTTTACTGTTTGGAGAGACAGTCTTTTACTGTTTGGAGAGACAGTCTTTTACTGTTTGGAGAGACAGTCTTTTACTGTTTGGAGAGACAGTCTTTTACTGTTTGGAGAGACAGTCTTTTACTGTTTGGAGAGACAGTCTTTTACTGTTTGGAGAGACAGTCTTTTACTGTTTGGAGAGACAGTCTTTTACTGTTTGGAGAGACAGTCTTTTACTGTTTGGAGAGACAGTCTTTTACTGTTTGGAGAGACAGTCTTTTACTGTTTGGAGAGACAGTCTTTTACTGTTTGGAGAGACAGTCTTTTACTGTTTGGAGAGACAGTCTTTTACTGTTTGGAGAGACAGTCTTTTACTGTTTGGAGAGACAGTCTTTTACTGTTTGGAGAGACAGTCTTTTACTGTTTGGAGAGACAGTCTTTTACTGTTTGGAGAGACAGTCTTTTACTGTTTGGAGAGACAGTCTTTTACTGTTTGGAGAGACAGTCTTTTACTGTTTGGAGAGACAGTCTTTTACTGTTTGGAGAGACAGTCTTTTACTGTTTGGAGAGACAGTCTTTTACTGTTTGGAGAGACAGTCTTTTACTGTTTGGAGAGACAGTCTTTTACTGTTTGGAGAGACAGTCTTTTACTGTTTGGAGAGACAGTCTTTTACTGTTTGGAGAGACAGTCTTTTACTGTTTGGAGAGACAGTCTTTTACTGTTTGGAGAGACAGTCTTTTACTGTTTGGAGAGACAGTCTTTTACTGTTTGGAGAGACAGTCTTTTACTGTTTGGAGAGACAGTCTTTTACTGTTTGGAGAGACAGTCTTTTACTGTTTGGAGAGACAGTCTTTTACTGTTTGGAGAGACAGTCTTTTACTGTTTGGAGAGACAGTCTTTTACTGTTTGGAGAGACAGTCTTTTACTGTTTGGAGAGACAGTCTTTTACTGTTTGGAGAGACAGTCTTTTACTGTTTGGAGAGACAGTCTTTTACTGTTTGGAGAGACAGTCTTTTACTGTTTGGAGAGACAGTCTTTTACTGTTTGGAGAGACAGTCTTTTACTGTTTGGAGAGACAGTCTTTTACTGTTTGGAGAGACAGTCTTTTACTGTTTGGAGAGACAGTCTTTTACTGTTTGGAGAGACAGTCTTTTACTGTTTGGAGAGACAGTCTTTTACTGTTTGGAGAGACAGTCTTTTACTGTTTGGAGAGACAGTCTTTTACTGTTTGGAGAGACAGTCTTTTACTGTTTGGAGAGACAGTCTTTTACTGTTTGGAGAGACAGTCTTTTACTGTTTGGAGAGACAGTCTTTTACTGTTTGGAGAGACAGTCTTTTACTGTTTGGAGAGACAGTCTTTTACTGTTTGGAGAGACAGTCTTTTACTGTTTGGAGAGACAGTCTTTTACTGTTTGGAGAGACAGTCTTTTACTGTTTGGAGAGACAGTCTTTTACTGTTTGGAGAGACAGTCTTTTACTGTTTGGAGAGACAGTCTTTTACTGTTTGGAGAGACAGTCTTTTACTGTTTGGAGAGACAGTCTTTTACTGTTTGGAGAGACAGTCTTTTACTGTTTGGAGAGACAGTCTTTTACTGTTTGGAGAGACAGTCTTTTACTGTTTGGAGAGACAGTCTTTTACTGTTTGGAGAGACAGTCTTTTACTGTTTGGAGAGACAGTCTTTTACTGTTTGGAGAGACAGTCTTTTACTGTTTGGAGAGACAGTCTTTTACTGTTTGGAGAGACAGTCTTTTACTGTTTGGAGAGACAGTCTTTTACTGTTTGGAGAGACAGTCTTTTACTGTTTGGAGAGACAGTCTTTTACTGTTTGGAGAGACAGTCTTTTACTGTTTGGAGAGACAGTCTTTTACTGTTTGGAGAGACAGTCTTTTACTGTTTGGAGAGACAGTCTTTTACTGTTTGGAGAGACAGTCTTTTACTGTTTGGAGAGACAGTCTTTTACTGTTTGGAGAGACAGTCTTTTACTGTTTGGAGAGACAGTCTTTTACTGTTTGGAGAGACAGTCTTTTACTGTTTGGAGAGACAGTCTTTTACTGTTTGGAGAGACAGTCTTTTACTGTTTGGAGAGACAGTCTTTTACTGTTTGGAGAGACAGTCTTTTACTGTTTGGAGAGACAGTCTTTTACTGTTTGGAGAGACAGTCTTTTACTGTTTGGAGAGACAGTCTTTTACTGTTTGGAGAGACAGTCTTTTACTGTTTGGAGAGACAGTCTTTTACTGTTTGGAGAGACAGTCTTTTACTGTTTGGAGAGACAGTCTTTTACTGTTTGGAGAGACAGTCTTTTACTGTTTGGAGAGACAGTCTTTTACTGTTTGGAGAGACAGTCTTTTACTGTTTGGAGAGACAGTCTTTTACTGTTTGGAGAGACAGTCTTTTACTGTTTGGAGAGACAGTCTTTTACTGTTTGGAGAGACAGTCTTTTACTGTTTGGAGAGACAGTCTTTTACTGTTTGGAGAGACAGTCTTTTACTGTTTGGAGAGACAGTCTTTTACTGTTTGGAGAGACAGTCTTTTACTGTTTGGAGAGACAGTCTTTTACTGTTTGGAGAGACAGTCTTTTACTGTTTGGAGAGACAGTCTTTTACTGTTTGGAGAGACAGTCTTTTACTGTTTGGAGAGACAGTCTTTTACTGTTTGGAGAGACAGTCTTTTACTGTTTGGAGAGACAGTCTTTTACTGTTTGGAGAGACAGTCTTTTACTGTTTGGAGAGACAGTCTTTTACTGTTTGGAGAGACAGTCTTTTACTGTTTGGAGAGACAGTCTTTTACTGTTTGGAGAGACAGTCTTTTACTGTTTGGAGAGACAGTCTTTTACTGTTTGGAGAGACAGTCTTTTACTGTTTGGAGAGACAGTCTTTTACTGTTTGGAGAGACAGTCTTTTACTGTTTGGAGAGACAGTCTTTTACTGTTTGGAGAGACAGTCTTTTACTGTTTGGAGAGACAGTCTTTTACTGTTTGGAGAGACAGTCTTTTACTGTTTGGAGAGACAGTCTTTTACTGTTTGGAGAGACAGTCTTTTACTGTTTGGAGAGACAGTCTTTTACTGTTTGGAGAGACAGTCTTTTACTGTTTGGAGAGACAGTCTTTTACTGTTTGGAGAGACAGTCTTTTACTGTTTGGAGAGACAGTCTTTTACTGTTTGGAGAGACAGTCTTTTACTGTTTGGAGAGACAGTCTTTTACTGTTTGGAGAGACAGTCTTTTACTGTTTGGAGAGACAGTCTTTTACTGTTTGGAGAGAGAGACAGTGTTTTACTGTTTGGAGAGACAGTGTTTTACTGTTTGGAGAGACAGTGTTTTACTGTTTGGAGAGACAGTGTTTTACTGTTTGGAGAGACAGTGTTTTACTGTTTGGAGAGACAGTGTTTTACTGTTTGGAGAGACAGTGTTTTACTGTTTGGAGAGACAGTGTTTTACTGTTTGGAGAGACAGTGTTTTACTGTTTGGAGAGACAGTGTTTTACTGTTTGGAGAGACAGTGTTTTACTGTTTGGAGAGACAGTGTTTTACTGTTTGGAGAGACAGTGTTTTACTGTTTGGAGAGACAGTGTTTTACTGTTTGGAGAGACAGTGTTTTACTGTTTGGAGAGACAGTGTTTTACTGTTTGGAGAGACAGTCTTTTACTGTTTGGAGAGACAGTGTTTTACTGTTTGGAGAGACAGTGTTTTACTGTTTGGAGAGACAGTCTTTTACTGTTTGGAGAGACAGTCTTTTACTGTTTGGAGAGACAGTCTTTTACTGTTTGGAGAGACAGTCTTTTACTGTTTCGCGAGACAGTCTTTTACTGTTTCGCGAGACAGTCTTTTACTGTTTGGCGAGACAGTGTTTTACTGTTTCGCGAGACAGGAGTTCAGAAACCGCCTAAACAAGTGGCCATTAACTGTTAAAGATCGTGGGAGACAGTTACAAACTGAAGAAAAAGGCCCACTAACCTTATAAAAAGATGGTATTTAAGGATTTGGACAGCGGTGACAAAAGGGGGCTGATCATTTTTGAGCACTTCAAAGTAATCCAGAGCAGAGAGAGAGCAGAGGTCTTGAACTTTCGGCCACTCCTTGATAATCAGGCTTTGACTTGATTTCAAGAAGAACGACTATCTTACTTCGATAAGATATCGTTTCAATTTCTCACTTCGATAAACGAAGTCAGAATCATAAACCCCTCACGGTTCAATCAGAATCTGTGATTTGGTGGTCCACGAGTCAAAGCGCTCCCGGCACAGGCAAAGATCCCACGAAAGCAGTGATCCAAACAACGATCCTGCGTTTATTTTCTCAAGAGTTGTAATTTTCTTTTTGTTGTGTAAAAGAGTCTTATAAAAAGGCTGTTTTCTTTGAATTTATTGTAATCGACCGAAGATATAATGAATTCGACAACAAATTCGACTTTTGGCGAAAACAGAGGATAGTCGATCGCTTGGGTCCTTTGCACGAGAATTGAGGCAAAGTTCTGATCAAAGAACGCTTGGGCCCGGTGACTGAACCCCGAACGACTCGTCGAGCTGGGGGTCGCACATGCCCTCGCAACAATTTCAAGCCTTCGTATAAAGGGAAAATTTCAGTTTCCACCCGCCTGGGGGTGTGTATTAAAGTCCAAGAGCCCATCAAGAGTTCACGCTTACAAATGCGTGACTCTAAACGCGTGACTCTTGAGAACGCCAACAAGGAGTTGCATACTCAAAAGAAAACGCGTAAGATAAACGAACGCGTTATACCTCAGGATTCATGTAAACAGCCGATAGGTTGCTCTGACGGCAACGTCGATGAGTTGTACTATCAGGCTGGGGGTACGAACAAGTCTCGGAAGAGAAGTACCTGAGAATTAGAGTCTCACTGCCCATGCGCTAAGATTATCAGGACAGTCTTATCGGCGTGTAGCTACCCCAAGACCGCTCCGCAGAGGGTCTCGGTATTTAAAAGGATCTCTAACGGAGCAACTAAGTCCAAGCCAAGACGTTTCCGCAAGAAACGATCGGCCGTTCAAGGTGACAAACTTCCAGAAGTCACGATAAATATGGTTGACAAGGGAAAATGGACTCGATCTTCTAGTTCTGATCCGCTTATATCTCATCGTCTAACCCGGTTGCGATCGGGAACCATTAGACAAAAAGATTACCCGCGAATGTAGAGGGGATTATCCTTGGATGATGAAGCATCAGATGCCAACTCTGCAGTCGCTTCTGACAAAATGGTATCCAGCCCAGGGGAATCATGCGAGGTGTTTATGATTAACACCGAAGAAGTGGCCAAAATCATTGAGGATGCTCTAGCCAAGCAGAAGCAAGCATTCAAAATCGAAATGGAAATGACTATGCAGAAGATGAGACAAATGCACGACCAACAGATCCGAGCTTTATCGAATCAGCTAGGTGAATCCAGTCGTCGCAACAATGTTAGCCAAGCAGCTAGCGATTCAGACATGGATGAATACATCGATGTTGATGACCCTCCCATTAACCAGAATGCTGGGGGTGGTTTCACTAAAAACAACGACGCTGGGGGTGGTCCCACCGAAAACAACGACGCTGGGGGTGGCCGCGTTATTCCTCTTAAGAATCGTCCAGAGCCCGATACAAGCGACGATGAGAAAATAACCGCGTTATTCCTCTTAAGAATCGTCCAGAGCCCGATACAAGCGACGATGAGAAAATAAAAAATCTCGAAAGCAAAATCAACGCTCTAATGTCTGCTCGAGAGGTAAAAAGGACCGGCATTCCATGTCCCTATCCAAGAGAGTGGGATTCAATAGCATACCAGACGAAGTTCAACCTGATTAACTTCATGCCATTTGATGGAAAGGGTTTGCCTACTCAACATCTGATCTACTTTATGTCCCACTTGGGTATGATTTCCGACAATAAAGCCTTGATGGTTCGGTTATTCGTTAGCACCCTTCGCGGGCCCGCCTTCGATTGGTACCGCCGTCTCAAGTCTGGAAGCATCAACAGCTGGGACGACCTGGAGATCCTGTTTCTCGCTCACTTCTTTGATGACGATGTCGAAGTGTCAATCAGGACACTCTTTGATGAGAAGCAAAAAGACGACAAAACGGTCGACGACTTCGTCAAGCATTTTCGGAATAAGGCAATGAACTGTCGAGATCCGATCACTGACTTCATCCTCCAAACTTGTCACAACAACCTCTCTTTGGATGTGTTGGAAGTTATGGCAGTAGCACCATCCAATAACTGGAAAGAGTTGAAGGTGTGTGGAGAGTAGACCGAACGCTTCCTCAGAAGGAAGAAAGCTGAAAGAAGCCAACTGACGGCTAACTCTACGAAATCAAATTTTGCCTCCCTTGGTAAAGGAAAAACACCTGCAGCAGTTGTTGACACTAATCAGACGTCACAATAGTAACCCCGAAGATAGCATAAGACTTCGGGTTCAAGACTCCAAAAAGAGTTCTCCTTCAAGGACGAAGATGTTCCAGCCATCTTCGAATCCCTCCTTAAAAATAACAAGATCAAGCTACCATCTATCACAAATCAGGAGGAAGCTGACAATACTACGGATCCAAAGTACTGTGTGTACCACAGGAGGGTCCTTCATCCCACCAAGGATTGCTTTGCTCTTAAGAATAGCATCCAAACCTTGGTTGAAGCCGGCGTCATAACGCTGGGATAAGCCAAATGAGAATGGCGATACTCCGAGAAGTATACGAGTATAAACTGCTTCTCAATACTCCGACAAGTATACGAGTATAAATTGTTTCTCAACACTCCGATAAGTATACTAGTATAAACTGCTTCTCAATACTCCGACAAGTATATGGGTATAAACTGCTTCTCAATACTCCGACAAGTATACGAGTATAAACTGCTTCTTAATACTCCAATAGGTATATGAGTTTAAATTGTTTCCTACCGTTGACGGGAAGTTCCTGGAAAAATTTTATATGTAATATTCTTAAGAACAAACCTGTCATGTAACTGAGTACAATGTCAGACCCAGTTCTACAAAGGAAGCTGGGGGTGGATGATTCATGTAACAGAAAGTTCCCGGAAGAATGCTACATGTAACTTTCTTAGGGATAACCCGATCATTACAAATAAAGTGATAAACACTAAACCCACCGTGATTTGTGAATACTCTTTTGCTGAGACGAGATTCGATCACTTTGTTGGATCAATCTTCCCTCACAAAATTCTCATTGGTGTTTGACGACTCACAGCCTTTCACCACAAAATCCCCCACCGATCAGACTAATTGACGGTGAGGCCACCAAAATTCCTTTCGATTAAATCGACTCAAACTTTCCATGTATTTGTATAAGTAAACACTCCCGCTGTGATTTGTACTCCCACTCTCATTGTCTACCTTGTAAAACCTTCCTACAATTAGGGCCAAAACCAAAATCCCCTCTCGATTCCTCCAATGAACGAGAGGTCCACAAATCGATCGATCAAACCTTCCTACAGTTAGGATCATCTCAAACCTCCCATTCGGTCAAACCTTCCTACAGTTAGGGCCACAATCAAAATCCCCTCTCGATTCGTCTAATGAATGAGAGGTCCACTTTCAAATCGAGTGATCAAACCTTCCTACAGTTAGGATCACCTTAAACTCCCGTTTGGTCAAACCTTCCTATAGTTAGGGCTAAAATCATAATTCACCCTCGATAAACGAGAAACTCACCTTTAGTTCGGTAATCAAACCTTCTGACGGTTAGGATTATCCGAATCTTTTCGATTCTCGGAGTGGAGATCTCACTCTTAGTTTCACCTTCCTGGATTCTGAAAGTGGAGACCCCACTTTGAGTTTCCATTGGTAACTGGAGATAGAATATAAAATTCTTCCTCTTTAGCTTTGGAAGATAGAATATAAAATTCTTCCTCTCCCGCATCGGGTTCGTCTTTGCCCCAGGAGAAGACACCATTTTTTCAAATTACTAAAATCCGTGTCTTACACGCGCGGGAAATTTTACCCCGAATCCTGAGTAGGGATAAGTCAACGCCTAACATGTGTTGTCGGTTAGTTCTTATCCGTAAAAAAGAACAAAAGCTCACATATTTAATATTATAGCAGGTTGTTATTAATAACACCATAATCCGTGTCTTACACGCGTGGGGAATTTTATCCCGAATCCTGAGTAGGGATACGTCAACGCCTAACACGAGTTGCAGGTTAGTTCTTAACCGTAAAAAGAACAAAAGCCCACATATTCAATATTGTGGCAGGTTGTTATTAATAACACCGTAATCCGTGCCTTACACGCGTGGGGAATTTTATCCCGAATCATGAGTAGTGATAAGTCAACGTCTAACACGCGTTGCCGGTTAGTTCTTAACTGTAAAAAAAATAAAAGCCCACATATTCAATATTGTGACAGGTTATTATTAATAACACCGTAATCCGTGTCTTACACGTCCGGGGAAATTTATCCCGAACCCTAAGTAGGGATAAGTCAGCGCCTAATACGCGTTGTCGATTAGTCTTAACCATAAAAAGAACCAAAGCCCACATATTCGACATTGTGGCAGGTTGTTATTCATAACATCATAATCTGTGTCTTATACACGCGGGGAATTTTATCCCGAATCCTAAGCAGGGATAAGTTAACGCCTAATATGCGTTACCGATTTAGTCTTTCACCAGTTGAAGAAGACACCAGAATTCGAGTCTGGGGATTTTTTTTATCCCGAAGCCTAAGTAGGGATAAGTCAGCGCCTAACACGTGTTGCCAGGTAGTCTATTCCTGTGAAAAAGACAAAGTCTACTATTCAATATCGTAGCACTAAAAGAGTTAACTCTTTTAGCATAACGTTACATGCGAAATGCACTTAAACAATCTGCATGCAAGCCCGATTCAAACGGTAATCGGTAAAGGCACGTCAAATCCGTTGAAGGCTGAGGATTTGCCAAAAATCCTAAGTCAGCGTCTAACACGCGTTACCGGGTAGTCTATTCCCGTGAGAAAGACGAAGTCTACGTATTTAATATCGTAGCACTAAAAGGGTTAACTCTTTTAGCACAACGTCACATGCGGAACGGACTTAAAACAATCTGTATGCTAGCCCGACTAAAACGGTAGTCGGTAAAGGCTCATCAAACCCGTTGATGGCTGAGAATTTACCAAAAATTCTATAAATGTGAGTCATTGACACACCAGCTCTGTCAGTTGGTCTTGTGACTCAAACATCCAACCACTTAGGGATAAGATCCATATCTGCAGACGAAACAACTTTAATAGGTTGTCCTGCAGCCCCAAATTTGAGACCGCCACGCTCCAATGCCTTAAGAGCTTAAACTGTGTAAACTCTAGCAAATGTACGAGTATAAACTGTGTTAATGCCGGTCAACGCGTTATAGTAAAGATCGATGCCGGTCAACGTATCATCAATCTCGTTAAAATAAGGCAAACGATGATTTCAGGGAGTTCAATCGGATTTAGATATGAATTTATGATGAAGATGATCATTTCAATGTCAACTCAACGATAAGAGCTAAATTCAGAAACTTACACACCAACTTCAATTCAAGATTTCGACAACGGTCAGACGATAAACGTAGCGCTAGAAGAACTTCATCTATTCAACAAAACACCGAGTAGACTAAAGGTTGAAGAAGTCAAGAATTGAAGCAATGCACAGGTCCCTCTACGAAATTGAGGAAAATGCCTATCTTATCCAAAGCCTTCCAAACTCTTCTATAAAGGAAATGAGTCTGAAATGCTTTGGAGGGGGTATCCGTAGGCGTCTAAAAATACCTATAGGTATCCGTACACAGCTCGAGATGGAGAGAAGACAACGAACGTCATTATCCAAGTCTAAGAGGATTATATGTCGCCGACAAGCGCATGAAACGAATCAGCGAACCGTTGATGACACGACAAGGAACCACCACAACGGCAAGCGTCAAGTAGCTCGCGTGCGTCAATCAACTCGTGCGCCTTAATCAACACGCGCACGTCAATCAGCTCACGGGTCAATCAGCTCGCGTGCGTCAGTCAACACGCGCGCGTTAATCAACTCGCGCACGCCAACATACGCACGCGTATTAATCAACACGTGCGCGTCAATCAACTCGCGCACGCCAACATACGCATGCGCATTAATCAACGCACGCCCAATAATCAACTCGCGCACGTCGGTCAAATCGCGCGCGTCGGTCAAACTCGCGCGCATCGGTCAACTCGCGCGGAGCATACAAGTCAACAAGATGATCAATCACGCAAAACGGGGGAAACTATAAGTCCCGGAAAATCGGAAAAGTCAGGAAACATACAAGTTCGGCAGAAGCGACGGACCCGCGCTAGCGCGGGACAGAATAGACCGACCCGCGCAAGCGCGGGTCGGATTGGATCCGACTCGCGCAAACGCGGGTCGGACTTGATCAAGTCCGACCCGCGCAAGCGAGGGTCGGATCTGTCTGACCCGCGTCGCGCAGTCCGGAGCCCGAAACGCATTTTGACGGTTTTAAAGCGGTTTTCGCAGGATTTGTTGGTTCCTGAGCATCCTAACTGATTTGATATCATCCCCAAACGTAGTTAATCAGTTATAACTAAAAATAAGGAAGAATCATCTATTCTTATCTGAAAACTCCCCAACTGAAGCCTATAAATACAAGCCTAGGGTCTCCTTTCAGCGGGGGGATTAATTATCAAGAGGAGGAGGTGCTGTCAGATTGAGGAGTCAAAGGAGCACGAATTTCAGCAAGGGTTGACAGATCTTGGCGAGTTTTTCGGCATAAAGAAGGAGAGTTCGAGAGATCCGACACCCGTTCTCGTCCGTTCCTCGAGATTAGGCTTGGTCTTAATCTCGAGAAGAGCTACTGATTTCGCTTGGTCGATCTCAACGCTTCAAATCAAATACTTCCTCGGTGAAGGCGAAGGTCTGCCAAATTTTCCATCAACCGAATCCGGATCAAAGGCGGTCCACGGATAAACCCCGGCACAGACAAAAATCTCACGCAAGTAGAAGACCGATAAACGATCTCTGCGTTTGTTTGACGAGAACTGTATTTTTTCGTTTTCATTGTGTAAAAGTCTTATAAAAAGACAATCTTTTTGTTTTCATTGTAGCGACCGAAGTTGTAATGAATACCGCAATAAATACAACAATATTCGACGCAAACAATTATAAATTTAAAAATAAACTTGTTGGCAAGAATTTTTTTCCTAATTTTTTTCTAATGGAAATATAATGTCACCGAATATACTAAAAAGTCTTTCATTCTCAGATAGCTTCTATTTTGTTTTTTTGAGTATTAAATTTCAGAAGTTATTATAATTTGGGTTTTCTAGTCAGTGCCCTAAGGGCTGTGGTTAATAAGAAGGGAGATTAGATACAGAAGGTAAAGAGTGAGCAAGGCTCTACCTTTCCCGCTCATTTTCTATTCACCCACATTTCTCTCTATCTCTCGGGTAAAGATCCTCTTCCTCCTTAATTATAGAGAATTTCTATAATTCATCAATCAAAAATCTTCACTCAGTGACCGCATAATAATTATTTGAATTATATAACAAATTTTAATTTTTGGGCCCACTGAGATTCACAGATAGTATAAGTGGACATAGCTAATTGTAGACTTTATCTACAATCAAGATCGTAAGGAATACAAACCCCTCCTTAACCATTGCTTTTGGTTAGCAAAGTTTATTAGGGACTTCTAACTTTATTTCTGAAATTATTTTTTAATTTTCATAAACTTCTAAATATTTAGGAAGAACTGTTATATTTCATTAATGATGCTCGGTAAGAAGTTAATATAAACATACTTATTTATGAATTAACCAATATTTAGTAACTATCTTAAGATGCAACCTTTAGTTGTAAACTTTTTCCTAAGGATTATTTTATAATTTATAACGATAAAATTGTTTAATTAGGTGAAATATTATGAATAAACTAAGTACTGAAACAATATGCAAATATTTTCACTATTTAAAACCAGTGCAAATTTTTAATTATATGTTTGTCTTTGTCTATAACTATGGTTCTTAATATACTGCTTAGAAAAAGTATACGAAAAAAATCATTTATTACAGTTAATTTAATATACTGCTTAGAAAAAGTATACGAAAAAAAATCATTTATTACAGTTAATTTTATAAAATTGATAATGGTCAAGAAATCAATGATCATGCCCCTTTTTTTACTTTTTATGTAAACATCTATATGAGTACTCATTTGCATTTATAACTTCATTTATCCACTACAAAACTATATAAAAGTAATCGGTTAAACTATTTCATTTTTTTAAATAAGTGCCGCACAGGGCCGTACCTAGGAATTTTGGGGCCCAAGGCGAAATATTAGATGATGCCTAACTGGTACAACTCATAATAGATTTTATCTCATTCTTCTTACCTTTTGAGCTGCAAAATTACTAATTAAAGTTTTATATTCAATATTTTCTAACATATTATTTTCGATAGATAATATTGCTAAACCATTTAATCTATCTTGTAACATGGTCGATCTTAAATAAGATTTTAGTAATTTTAATTTTGAAAAACTTCTTTCAGCGGAAGCAACTGTTACGGGTATAGTCAATAATACACGATAAGCAATACAAGTATTTGGAAAAGAATCTAAACGTTTTATATAGTTCAACACTTCAATTGGACTATTAATCTCTACTTTTAAAATTTCCCTAAGCACTCTCAATTCTGAAAACAAATCAAGTCCATTAATATCTAAATGTTCATCATGTTTTAGTGCATTTTCGAGATTAAGACAATAATCTTTCAATTCAATATCATCTAAAGCTTTTAACTTTTTCAAATCAAACAAAAAACCAAAAAATTTTTCATATGTTTTAAATTGTTCAAACCTACTTTCAATTGAGCCAAGCGATTTATCAACTATGTATAAGAAATATTCAATACGAAAAGATTCTTCAGCGTTAAATATTGTTTCATTACCAATATTTTCATCAAATTGTTTTTTTCTATGAATTTTACGTTTTTCACGAAATATAGGTTGTATGTTCATTTCATTAGCAAGTTCTTTAGTTGAATTCAAAGCAGACATAAAACCATTTTGTCTATAATTTTCTAGATATACAATAAGACCCTTTAATTGATCTATAGCAATAGCAATATGCATATCTTTAGATTGTAAGATTTTACTAACTGAATTAACAGCAAACAATATGTCATACCAAATATTCATAGCTAACAAGAATTCAAAATTTTCAATCTCATAAGTTGCTAAGCAATTAGCTTCACTTTTTATCTTTGGATCTTCACTAATTTCTGCTAATTGAATCAAAGCATCTCTTATATTTGGAGCTTGAAATTTTATTGCTTTAACACTTTCTATCCGACTTTCCCATCTAGTTTGAGATAAAGATTTAACAGATAACTTGCATCCATTATCCTCTAAAATTTTCCATCGTTTAGTAGAGGAAGCAAACAATGAGTATATACGTTGCAACACTCCAAAAAAAGAAATAGCTCTAGGACATGAATTAGCTATATCACATAAGACTAAATTTAAATTATGACAACCACATGGTGTGTAGAATGCTCTAGGATTTATATCTAATAGCCTCTTTTGTACTCCATTGTGTTTTCCTTTCATATTAGATCCATTATCATAACCTTGCCCTCTTATTTCTTTAACATCAAGTTCATATTTTTCCAAAATATTTAAAAGTTCATCAAAAAGGCCTTTTCCCGAAGTATCATCTACTTTTAAAAACTCTAAAAAGTATTCTTCAATCTTTATTGGACTTGTTGAAGTATCAACACATCTTAAAATAAGAGTCATTTGTTCTTGATGACTTGCATCTGGAGTACAATCAAGGATAACTGAAAAATATTTTGCTTCTTTTATTTTTTTAATGATCATTTGTTTAATTTCAGAAGCTAGCAACTCTATTAGTTCATTTTGCATTTTATGACTAAGATAATGATTTTGAATTTCACCTTTTTGAATACGTTTAACATGTTCTTGCATTATGGGATCAAATTCCGCTATCATTTCAACTAAGCTTAAAAAGTTTCCATTATTTTTTTCATATATCTTTTCTTTTGTTCCTCGAAATGCAAGATTATTTTTTGATAGATGTTTTACTATAGCAATAAGTCTTAGCAAAACTTTTTTCCAGTGTTCTTTTTCTTTATTAATTTGTTCTTGAATGTTTTTATCTATTGTCTTATTTTTTTGTAATCTTATTTCTAAATCCACCCACTTACACATATTAGTGATATGTTCATGACTTGTTTCATGACTTTTAATTTTATATCCAAGATTTTTCCAATCTCTAGTACCTTCGTTAACTAACTGACTTGTACTAGATTTTAAACTAAATAATTTGCAACAAAAACAAAAAACTCTATCTAAATCTTTTGAGTAAACTAACCACCTTCTTTCATGTTTTTCTCCATTTGACAATTTTTGTATGTAATATGATGTAGAAAAGTGTCTATTATTTTCATCTTTGGGAAAATCTATTTCTTCATATTTAATTGGACCTTTTTCAACTATTAGATCTATAAAATTTTGATCAATACATTTCCATTGTCCAGGATCATAAATATTTGAATTTGATATCTCATTCATCTCTAAAATTTTTTCTTGGCCCTCATGTGAATTTTCTTTATATTCTTCATTACCATTAGGAGTATTAGCTTTTTCTTCTTGAATATTATTATCATTAATATCATTATTTTGTTCTAAATTCTCAACATATTCTTCTAATTCATTCTCAAGTAAAGAATCATCTATTATTTCTTCTTCTGTTGAAGTTGATGTAATATTATCTTTATTACTAAAAACAAATTTATCAAGAGCTCCTTGTTGAGATCGAATTAATTTTTCAACTCTTTTTCTTTTCTTCAATTTTTGACAACCACTTTCATATTTTCTATTAGGCATGCTTTAAAAATATAAAATACCAAGTAAAAAGATTTCAATGTATATCTACAGTATTTCTATTTCTAATTAACTAATTAAGCATAAAATTAATATGAATAAATGATAAAGAAAATTAAATAGATCGGCGGTTGGGGGCCTGGCCGCCTGGGGCGTTGCCGCGTTGGGCCGCTGGAGAGCGGAGGCGGAGCGCGTCACCGGCGGTCTGGCGGTAGGACTGGAGTGGGGGCGGAGCTTGCTGCTTGCTCAGCTTGGATTGGGTGTTGGAGAGACTGGAGAGAGGGTTTTTGGCTGGGGAGACGAAGAGACTGAGAGAGGAGGCGGCGAATGGGAGAAAAAAATTGGTTTAGGAGATTTTCGTTGGGGCCTAGGTTTTAAACACCTAAATACCTAATATTGGATTTGGGGATGGGGGCCCTACCCAAAACGAGGCCCAAGGCAACTGCCTTAGTTGCCTAAGGGTAGGGCCGGCCCTGGTGCCACAGTTATTTAAACTCAGAATCTTACTACCTACTGCCCTCTGCTTTGCAAAGTTGTTTACATAATTTTTTTACTTCATCGTTATCATTATTTTCTTTCTCACATTACACTATTATATCACTAATTCCTTTAAAAGAAATAGATTTAGATAAATTCTTGTTGAAAATTGCAATAAAAAATTTAGAAATTTCCCTTTGACTTTTGGTGGTTTTGCAGATATCTTTCCTATGTATTTCAATTTCACGAAATTCCCAAACTTTTAGAACTCTTACATATAAATTCTTGAACTTCTTTTGTTCCAATAAAACTGACGAAGATTTTTCAACTTTAACACAATCAGGTTTTAACGTATCTCGTGATAAACATGTGACCAAAAAGAACGAAAATTGCCCTAACCATAAATAAACAAGGGAAAATGTGTCCAAGCCCTAAAAGCAGAAACATCATGTGACGAGGCTCTTTGTATTTTGCCCTATGTGGATAAGCCTCAAATACACACAGCATTTGTGACAAGACCTCAAAGTATCAGATTTCAAAAAAAGCCCAGTGAAAGTTACGAACTTGCCCATTTAATAGGACTAAACTCGGTTATTGTGTCTCTCACCGTTTATTCCCAATTTCTCTATCATTAATCTCATCTCTCTCTCTCACCCCCTCTCTCTCTCAACTTATCCTTCTCTCTCTCTCTCTCTCTCTCTCTCTCTCTCTCTCTCTCTCACTTCTGCCATGGCCACTGAAAATGATCAGGCCCTAGGAAGGTCATGGAAGGCGAAGGTGAGGACGGTGGTCATAGAGTCGGAGATTGGGGACGTGATCAGGCCCGAGGGCGGGGACGTCTGGGATGGGGCTGACTTCCACCAGACCTGGTACTATACCGAGGACAACAACAGGGGGCCCAACGGCGACCCCAGACATCCTTCGCCTCGGCCGACTCCACTCCCCCATCACCGCCCAGAACTAACACAGTTCGACCCCTGATTTTACCCAACTCAGCAGGACCCCGGGAGTCATCTTGGAAACAGCTCATGAACGCGGGTTCAACGAGAAACACGGCCTGGTGGGACCTGCGAGCTGATGGGGCCCAAGCTTTGGTCCAAGGCGCCGTCGTTCTCCCCTTTCTGAGTTACGGAATCTCTTTGCCCAAATCAATGCCTTAATCAAGATAGTGCTCTTGTTTTCTTGTAATTTATGAAGGGAATCGATATTGGGTTTTTGTAGTTTTTCTCTTTCATTTAATTGAAATGGGATCTCTTTGGATTCTTGAACAACGGTTTGGGTTTTTCTTTAATGCCTTTTTCTTGTGATTAAAAGTCGACTAAAGTCGACTAAAGAATCTAAGAAGTTGTGAATTTAAAAAACGGACAAGGAAAATTAGAACTAAACACGAACTGTGTATTAGAACTAAACACGAACTGTGTTAGTTCTAACTCGGTACATGTTTGTTCTAACATGAACTGTGTTAGTTCTAACTCGGTTCATGTTAGTTCTAGCTGTGTATTAGAGCTAAACATGAACTGTGTTAGTTCTAACTCGGTTCATGTTAGTTCTAACACAAACTATGTTAGTTCTAACTTAGTTCATGTTAGTTCTACTTGTGTATTTGAACTAACACCAAAACCCACACACACCCCTACACCCACCACGGCCCCACCCTGCAGTCGAACCGCTCCATCGAGGTCGTCGCCGACATCAAACTCAACCACAACGACATCGCCGGGTACCTTCCCGAGGAGCTCAACCTCCTGAGGGACCTGCGGCACGATCCCTTGGACCTTCGAGAGGATGAGGTTACCCTTCAAGCTCAACCTGAGCAACAATCGGTTCGCCAGTAAGTTCCCTAGGGTCGAGTCACATACATCACTATGAATTAATTCGAGAGGTTCGGAGTTTCTAGTTATAAACTTGAAAGGTTTTTTAGTGTGTTCCCTTTATTAGTGTGTTTCTCTTGAACACATATTTCACACTTAGATGAGGGATCAAGAGAAGATTTGGAAATAAGGTTCAATTTAATCATTCTCTGTAAGGTTTGGAAATTGACATATCCAAGTCGTTGATACGAGTCGCCGTGCGAGCACCCTTGATCGTGGAATTATCAAGAGTGGGTTGCGAAGAAAATAACAGAAGAATACACAAAGGAGTTGATTTAGGCAAAGGAAAATACCTTCTCTAGATTATGAGAATTAATAGATTATAAATCTCTCTCTCACAATCTCTCTAGATCAAAGAACAACCTCCCTGATCTCTTTTCTGATTACAATTTGGTTTGTCAACCCTAGGAAAGTCGTGTTTCTATTTATATCAAATAAAAATCCTAAATAGTGTAGGAAACTAGGCCCATGCCCAAAACTACGTCGCGGTCGACCGCGATGGTCGACCGGGAAAGTATCACGGTCGACCGTGGCTGATTCGCGGTCGATCGAACCAAAACCCGAGAACAGTTTTGATTACAGTCATAGCGCGGTTGACCGAGATCTTGCGGTCGACCGCAACAGTCGACCGCCTTCAGATCCAGCTCCTCCTGAGCTTCATGCATGTTCGCGATCGACCGTGGCTAATTCGCGGTCAACCGCAGAAGAACCAGCAGCCTTCTTCCTGTTATTTCTTGCACTCTTTGACGTTGCCGCCCCTGACGACTTCTTCAATGTCTCTATTCTTAAGATACCATAAGAATCGTCTATCCTCACACTCCTGATGAGGATCGTTAAGTTCCCGAAGTAAGGAAGAAGATATACATGTATCAGTCATCCATGCCAAACATTACAAGACTCAATAATTTGTGCAACAGAAGACTCGGGAATTTTATTAGAATTGGAATTGATTACATTGAGTTTGAAAAGATCATTACAGATAAAACTTTTTCCAATGAATACATTATTCTTGGTAATCACAAACTTATTTGATTCCTTTATAATCCTAAAGCCAGCTCTAAGAAGAAGAGATTCACTGATCAAGTTGCGATAGAGAGAAGGAACATGATGAACGCCTTGCAGATTCAGAGCTTTTCTAGAGGTCATGGTAAGCTCTATACATCCACTTCCCGATATTTGTTTGGTGGAGTCATCTGCTAAGCTTATACTTCCTCCACATGAAACCTAATAAGTTAAAAACTAAGAGCAATCATTACAAACATGAATATTCACTCCGGAATCTAAGTACCAGTCTGTGGAAGAAGTAAGGGAATTAACAAGATAAGATGATGAGGCTAACTTGAAGGAAGTTGGATTCTCTTCAATCATATTAACTTTGTTGGATCCATTTCCTTTAGGAGCAGCTTTGGCCGGTTCCTACTTCCGAAAGAAACAGTTGGGAGCCAGGTGGTTGGTTCTACCATAAACATAGCAGAAATTTCCATCAGACTTATGCCTAGAAGGATTGGGATTGGATTTGAATGAAGATTTGTTGAAGGATTGCTGGTTTTTCTTGAATTTTTTCTTTTTCGGTTGAATTTGGATCACATCAACTGAGATCGCAGTTTAACTTCCCCTAAAAAAGAGTAAATTTTGAGTTGAATTTTTTTAAATAAAAATTATTAACTGACTCAGTGAGTACAGTTGAGGAAAGTACTGAGTCCTTCCTGAAGTTGCCCAGATTGTCATGTGATCCTTTTTTCTGAAAATTGGATTGTAGAAAGTAAAGGTTTTAGTTCAGGGACGAGAGATTCTAATGAGTTGAAGGTTGTTTTGGCATCTCAAAGATAAATATTTTGGCATTTCAAAGGTAAATATGCAACCTATCTATGTTTTAGCATCCCATATATAATAGTTTCCCCAAGATTATGGTTTCCCAAGTATCTGCAACTATAAAACTATATATCAGCACCATACCTTCCATCTTAATTAGGTAAAATTGTCTGTGCATTTGTGTTACTTAATTTCTGACTATATTTTATCTATACTGCATTTTCTTTTTCTGCAGTGGTTGCAGTATCTGATGGTCAAAAAACGTGGGAGATAGTAAGGGAAAGGCCTGGTAGTATCAATGTAGTTCTCGTTGAAGTTGAGGTCCCGTCGATCTCGGGAACTAGCCTCCTTTCCATGATAATGGATCATGAGGGCTGCAAGCACATTCCTGTGATAAGTATGATACCATGTCTCTTGAAATTATTCCAAGAGAAACATATACTTGCTGGTGTTCTGCAATCTCATCTTTTTGTGTGTGTGTGTGTGTGTGTCATATATGCAGTGATGTCCTTCAATAACTCTGTCAACATAGTTTTCAACTGCATGCTGAAAGGCGCGGCAGACTTCCTCATGAAGCCTGTCCGTAAAAATGAGCTGAGGAACTTGTGGCAGCACGTTTGGAGGAGACAAACTGTATGTTGCCTTCAACCTTCAACCTTATGTGTAACTATTTTAGGGATAATTGCACTTAAGACCCCAGTGACAGTGTCAGGAATTCAAAATAGTGGTGTCGCAGTATATATAAAAGACGATATTACTAATTTTCTCTCATATAAATACATAATAGGAAAACTTAATAATAAGATACAGAAGATATATTTAACTTTAATGAGATATATTCTCAAAAAGTACAACTACATTGTTGCAATTCACCCCCAAGTGTCATCATATTATGAAATTGTTGCATTATAGCCTCTTTCGAAATACTACTACATACATATTTTTCAATATTAGTTGCTGAGTCATTGTTCATCCATTGATCTCACATTCAATTTCGCATATGATTCTTTATAATTTCTGTTGTAACGACCTCTCTCTGTAGCTTCATAAACACCAGGCGATAGACCTACACCTACTTAATTGTTCATTTTACATTCTTAAAATGGGTTCTTGGGATTGGGTCATCGAAGGCTTGGCCCATTAGGGGTGATTCTCAAATGAACTACTACTCACTACTTACTTCTAGTGTAGTGTCATTAATAAGTGATAATCTGGTTTATACTAGGTTATTTTTTGATATAAGGTGGTATCACTTGATACCATCCTCTATAGGGTATCTCCGCGGGTGATAGGCCCCCTCTAGTATTGTTGCAGATATTAGTCCCCCCACCCCCACCCCCACCCCCACCCCCACCCACAAAAAAAAAGCACGCCACGTTAAATCCTCTCGATTCTTTTACACTCGGACTCATTATTTACGTCGAGGATATAAGAGTTGAAAAAAGGGACCATCTGGAACAAAACAATGAAACTACAATACCCGCAAGTTCAAAATAGTTATACTACAGGGGATGCATCCGCAATTGAGCCCTAACTATTAAGTAAACTCATGAAGTACTTATCGCTCTTGTTATATTTTGGTATTGCTAATCACCGTCTTTTATAACTTTTCCAGTTAAATGATGGCATTGGCAATAAAGGTGTTCACCAAGATGATAATGCAATGAAAACATTTGAAGATAATCCTCGAAAAGCAAAGCAACTAGTGGTGGATCAGTACCTCCAATGCATATCAATAAAGAAGACGGTGAGAAAGGGAGTGATGCCAAAGTAAGTTCTCTCAATTTTGTTATTTTACAAGGAAATAGCTTCCACACATAAGCTTGTTTTCCACATAAATATATATTGTTAGAAGAAACAATGACTTTGAGTAAAAGCTAAGCTTTGATTAGAAAGTACGGGACAGAGTTTGTTATGTTTGATACACTGCTCCTAATTAGCTTATTCTTTCGTGTCATGTTTCTGATTAGTTATATTGTAGTGCAGAGTTCTTGTACAAAGTCAGATGTGGAAGTAGAGAGCGTGTGCAAACAAAGTAACATATATAGAGCCTCAGCGGAGAACATGCAAGGATTCTTCTCATATAATTGAGACTATATGTCAGAATGATGAATGAAAGTTTGGATGAAATGCTGAAGGTACTGTTCTTCATATATTTCCTGTCAATATTTTATATTACCATTGCTATTTACAAAATTTAATGTGTGGCATTTGTTATGTTGGTTTCAGAATTTGCACCTCTCAATGGGGCATGCGTCACAAATGATCAATTGATCGTAGAAGAGTAATCTTGTGCGCTCGTAGATACTGCAACTCAAAAGCAACTCATCAATTTGATCAGCACAATAGATAATCAGCAAGGTTGTAGTTATGAGCCAAGGGAAAATAGTGCAAAAAATGATAACCTTTATTATACTCAAGAAGTTGTATCGCTGTAGTTATGAGCCAAGGGAAAATAGTGCAAAAAATGATAACCTTTATTATACTCAAGAAGTTGTATCGTGTGATGAGGAGTTCAGCTGCAGCCCACTTTATTATACTCAAGAAGTTGTATCGTGTGATGAGGAGTTCAGCTGCAGCCCAGATTCTACACCTTTACAGGAGCTGTCATTGAGTAGATACAATCATAGTCAAGTTGAAAAGAAAGAGAAGAATGAATGCAGGATTCTGAACCATTCGAGTTCTTCAGCCTTTTCACTGTGAGTGCAGTTTTATTTGTATAAGTATTCATTTACATGTTTAGAGATGTTTTATTTTACTAAAATTTAGTTTTTTACTAATATTCAAGTAATATAGTGGGTTAATTTGCATTTTATTTTTATAACTACACGGTCATGGTCCTCAGATGCAAACATATCACTGCAACTCTACAAATCTCTTTGAATAATTGGGATACTTATTGATTTCATTGATATATTTGGAATATATTTTTCTTCCTGCAGGTATGATAGCAGGATACCAGTATCTACTTTTCTAGAAACTAGCAACTTAGAAACTCAGTATGAAGAAAATTACAGTCCTTTGGTGATGCTGGTGCTGGTGATGACGATGATTAGAGATGAAAGATTGTCTTTCCTAAACTTTTATTTTAATTTGTTTTAGATAGTTTCATGTATTTTTCTTTGGAACAATTAGGATATTAACTCTTGTTATTAGTATTGAATATTTGAGGATGATGGAATTTTATTTATTGATGTTATTAATGAATGAAATTTTTATTTTTCCTCTTATTCATTATTGGGTATTTTTAATATATTTTTATTGTGAATCTTAGTGTCAGGTTGAGAATAATATGATAGTTGCCTATGAATGGAAAATTTATTATTAATGTATATTAGAAATTTGTAGTCTACAATGACGGTTTTATAAATCGTATTTTGTTCATCAACGAAAGGAAATCACCGTCGTTGATGGGGTTACTAATTACCCATTATGATGATTTTTTACGACGGTATCCAACCGTCATTAATTAGTCTTCAACGATGGGAAAATATCCCCGTAACTAATGATAACGATGGAAAAATATCTCCGTAACTAATGGTAACGACGGAAAAATATCCCGTCACTTATGGTAACGACGGGAAAATATCTCCGTCATTGATGGTAACGACGGTAATAATTACCGTAGTAAATATAAATGACGGTAATATGATCCATCGTTATAGACTCTATAACGACGGGTAGTATATCCCTTCGTGACCCTTTAGCGAAGAGGGCTTCAACAACGGGTGACGAAGGGATTTTTTCCCGTCGTTAACATACAATAACGAAGGTTTTCATATCTTTAACGAAGGGAAACCCCTTCGTTAAAGATGTAATTTCTTGTAGTGTCAAGAGTTTCTATGGTAGATAGAAGACCTAAAGTGGTGAGCTAGTATGTCATCTAATTAGCCCACCATTTATAGTTAACACCGGCGAACTTCTCAGATTTGACACTCTTGGAATGATCAGAGTTATATATATAATCGTCAAAAATATTAATCTTTGTCTATAGTGGTCATCTTCCTTCAAAGATTTTCTAGTATAGATATGATTAAAAATACATATAATTAGAACCAATATCACGACATTGAAAGCTACTTTTTAGGAGTACCTACCTTCACTTTAACTACAGTTGCCTCCAAATACAAAATACTCGTTTCGTAATCGTTTCCCAATTAACTGCCATCAAAAGCCTATAAATAGAGACCAAAGTGACCCCAAAGCTCTCCCATGATGTACCCAAAATTGAAATGGACGCAACTCTCTTTTCCTTCTCTTCCTCCATTCGATCTGCTAAACTCTCCACAAACCCGACCCGTTACCCAACCGTATCGAATCAGTTCCACCTCCGGAAGAATCTGGTAAAGGTCCGATCCGCTTCGAAACAAGACGGATATGGATATGAATACGGATTGGTCGACCAGAACATGATAGTTCTCCGGAAACGGATGGAGGAGCTGCGGATGACCGAAAGACTAGACCAGGATCCGACTGAGGAGTGGACGGAGTGGGAGAAGAACTATTATCGGAGCTGTTACGTGTCGGATGTTTGCCAAGCTGTCGGGTTGATCCAAATGTTCGCGATGAGCGTGAGGCCAGGTGTCGCATTGGGATTGGTGGGCCTGATTCTTTTGAGTGTGCCAGTTTCTGTGATTTTGATTGCGATTCATTTGTGTAAACTCAGGGTTGCTTATTAATTGAGATTTTGCTTTACGAAGCGGAAATAATTTTTATTATGCATAATCTATCTTGTTTTTTCTTGATTTAATTATGTGGGAAATGTTTGTGTTTTGATAAATTTGACCAATTCGGTAAGAATAAAGTCTTAGAGCATCTCCAACAGCTTCTCCATTTTCTACTTTTGGAGAATTTAGTTAGATTTTTGGTCTAACAGATTCTTCATCTCATTCCCCAAAATAGGGATGGAGGAGAAAAAATGGGGAAGCTTCCCCAAATCTGCAGCATTCTCCAAATTTTTAGATGAAAAAAAAGATTCTTCAAAATGGGAAAGTTGTTGGAGTTTGTGTAAAAATAATTTGGAGAATATGACTTTTGCTTTCCTATTTTGGAGAAAATTTTGAAGAAGCTGTTGGAGATGCCATTAGCACCTAAATTTTGTTATAGCGTAATCTTATATTCTTTTCCTTCCCATATTCGACTAAATTCATGAAATTAAGAAGTGCAGAGAGGGAGTATTTATTGAACCGTTGTTAAAAAAATTTATATCAAAAAAGTTTGCTGGTAAAAAAAGTTAAAGTTTGAAAAAATTTTAGAGTGTATTTTGCAATTTACCTCAAAGAGCTTATTCTCTGGGCTCAATGTGGCAAGACCGGGATAAAGGGACATGATTGACTAGTTGATACACATAATTAGATCTGTCATAGTAAAGCTCAAGCTAATAAATTTCACAAAACCCCCTCTTAGTGAGGTTGATTTTCAGATAATCCCAGTAAACTTTAAGCAAGTAACCTAATGCCCCTTAAGTTATTGGAGTTTCGTACGTTAAGACCCCTCAAACATTAATTTCACCACCCAAAAAAAAAAACTTCGTTAGATGTACTGGCAAAAAAAAAATATCTAATCAGTAAATTAAATCATTAACTATTTTAGTAAATTTCTAAATTGTACAAACTCAAGGGCGTATTGTTGAAACTTACCTTGAAATTATTAATAGGAAGGAAAGGGATTTTGTCCATCGATCAAAGAAACTTTGATCATTTCAACGTACGTGATTTTTCACACGCATGGTCAGATCTGACATCACTAACTAGAAAGGGTTCGTACATGATTTTTGTAAAGGTCAGTGGGGTATAAATCATCTCACAGGCGGCCAAACATAAAGGGGGTTGCGTGAAATTTTACCCAAGCGCATCACGAAAATATACCAACCGCAAAGTTAAAAATACTGTAGACGTATCCTTTTCTGATCTTATCCTATTCTCACTAGTGGAAAGCAAGAAGATTTATGCGAATATTTACTGTGGTTATTATGTACGAAGTGGGGGGACAGGGACCAGATAATTTCGAGTCTTTACGGTTTCAAAACTTGCCATCATATCCAACATCTAGAGAGTGCTTGCGGTAGACACTGTTCCCCTTGACTTGCAATTAATCGCTGTCTTTAGAGCTCCTTTTGATGTAAAGCGAGTCTCTTGCATATCCACCGACTACAGTGTTTTCTTTCGAAGGATATTTCCCTTTTTGAGCCGCCGTTGTTGAAAATATTTCAGGTTCCATGCAAACCTGCCCTCCAGAACAAACTGTTGCAGATCCGCGAGGTAAAGAGCAGCTCCAACGGGGCTGCAAAATGGACGGGGCTGCAAAACTCCATTTTGCAGCCCCGAAGCCCTCCAATTGGGCTGCATCTCCGGCTGCATTTTACAGCCGGAGAAAATGGGGCTGCATTTATGCAGCCTCTACCCTCATTTTGCAGTTTGCTGCAAATGAACTATGCATTTTTCTTAAATGCCAAGTTTGCCCTTTTTTTTATTTATAAACCAATACTTATTACATCCATATCCTTTTTAATTAGTAACTACTAATTTAAAATCAACATAAGTTTGTTTCTACTAATTATTGTTAAATAAAAATTTTACAGTTGGAAATGTTTATCGATACCTTCAAAATGAGACTAATATTGAATAATATTAATTGAAATATAAAATTTCAAGAACCAAGTAATTAAAAATGAAAAGTCATTATTTTATTATTAAAAAAAGATACATCGCTTCATTTCCATGTCTTTCCCACAAATGTTCAATCAATGCATTTCGAAGTGCAAAATGAGCTTCTTTGTTTTTCAATCTCTTATGTCGAGCAAGGAACCGTTGGAATCGTTCAATTTCCGTTATCTCCATATTTTCAGCATTCGGAATTGATTGTGGAGTTGAAATGACAACATCTTCTTGCTCGTCGCGTTCATCTTCGACAATCATATTGTGCATTATAATACAAGCAGTCATGATATCATGCAGAGTTCGTTTATCCCAAAAACGGGTTGGCCCCTTGATGATAACAAATCGTGATTGGAGAACACCAAATGCCCGCTCCACATCTTTTCGACATGCTTCTTGCATCATAGCAAAATATTGTTTTTTTATCATCGGAATTAGAAATGGTCAGAACAAGTGTTGGCTATTTCGGATATATGTCATCGGCCAAATAATAACCGACATCATAATTTTTTCCGTGAATTGTGTAATGAGCAGGAGGAGCAATACCTTGTGATAGATTGTCGAACAAATTAGACGACTGCAATACATTAATATTGTTATTGGATCCTGGTAAGCCAAAGTATGCATATCATATCCATAGATCATATGATGCTACTGCCTCAAGAATAATGGTTGGACCTCCATGACGGCCTCAGTATTGTCTTGGTCATGCTGTTAGACAATTTTTCCATTGCCAATGCATATTGTCTAGACTTCCTAACATTCCTGGAAAACCTCTTTCTTCGCCCTTTTGCAATAACCTTGCAACATCGTCGACATTGGGGGTCCTTAGATATTCATCTCCATATACAATTGCTCTACAAAATCTCTTTAAACATATAATTGTAGTTGACTCACCGCTCCTAACATATTCATCAGTACTATCTGCTGATGTTCCATACGCCAACATGTGAAATGCCAATGTAACTTTTTGTAAAGTTGATAGCCCAAGTTTGCTGACACCATCCATCTTCTGTACAGAGAAGTTGTCATGCTCACGTACCGCCTCGACTATACGAAGGAATAAACTCCTGTGCATCCGGAACCTTCTACGGAATAGGTTTGCACCATATGTAGGGTCATCAAAAAAATAGTCATGGTAAAGTCAAGAATTACCTTCTTCCCTCCCGCGATTGATCACCAAATGACCAGGAACTGAGCCAATACGCTTTGGCCGCTCTACCTCTTGAGAGAGATAAGTCATTATTTTATTATTAGAGGTATATACGCGAGCTAAGAGTTCATCTTCCTTCTCCCATTGTGTCATATCTTCCTCCCAATCTTTAATGTATTGAGAAAATATTTCGTCGTCAGAAGAAGAAAAAGAAGGTAGATGTGACGGTCCGGCTCCATAGTTCATTGATGAAGAAGTTATTTATAGAAATAAAAATATAAGTTGTGAGTTGTTTAGAGATGGATGTAATGTCATTATATAATATTCCTCCCCACATAGGATTCTTTTCAGTATTGGATTCTCTCCAGCATTGGATTATCTTTGTGTTGGATTCTCCCCCACATTGGATTCCTTCCGTGTTGGAGACTCCCCATATTGGATTCCTTTCGTATTGGAGACTCCTCATATTGGATTCTCCTGATGTTGGAGACTCCCTACATTGGATTCTCGATGTTAGAGACTCCCCATGTTGGATTCTTCTGGTGTTGGAGACTCCCCACATTAGATTCTCCTAGTGTTGAAGACTCTCCACATTGGATTCCTGGTGTTAGAGACTCCCCATATTAGATTCTCGGTATTAGAGACTCCCCATGTTGGATTCTTCTGGTGTTGGAGACTACCCACATTGGATTCTCCTAGTGTTGGAGACTACCCACATTGGATTCCTGGTATTGGAGACTCCCCATATTGGATTCTCCTGGTGTTGGAGACTCCCCACATCTGATCCCTATATAATACTTGAATAATTTTTATATATCCACCACAACTCTTCTTATTCTATATTCATAACTCTTTACATTCCTCCATCATAATAGTATCATCCTCAACAATGTTATCTCCTTAGATTATGGCATCTAGTCACGGAAAATCTTTTTACAAGAAGAAGACCAAATTTTATGCGCTACGTGGCTCGAAATTTCTCAAGACCCAGTCATGGGTTCTAATCAAAAGAAGGACAAGCTGTGGGAACGAATTTCTGCTTTATTTCATGAAAGGATTTCTAATATTGGTAATTCTCAAAGGACTCTGAAGTCTCTCTCATGCCGATTGCAATTAATTATGAAGGCTATCAGTAAATTTCGAGGATGCATTAGACAAGTCGAGCGCCTGAATCCAAGCGGTGCTTCTGAGCTTGACATTGTAAGTATTTTGAATAACATAAATCTTGATTATCATCTATTATCTTGTTATTAATAAATGTTTCTTCCTCTCTTGTGGTAGAATAAACGTACTAGGATAATATTTGCAGAAGATCCAGAAGAGAGAAAGGGGTTTCTATTTGATCATGTTTGGTCAATTTTAAAAGATGCAGAGAAATGGGCAAATATAAGTGTCAGATCGCCTGCAACTTTCAAAAATTTAAAGTCCCGCTCATCTCAGGGATTAGGTTCAAGTTCTTATGTCGTCGACTTAAATGACGATAATGAGGGATATACTCATAATGACGATAATATGATAACAAGTCGACCGACAGGAAGGAAGAAAGAGAAGATGAGGAGGCGACAAGCATCTGAAAAGAACCTCGACTTTGAAACTCTCAATAAAAGCAATTAAGAAATTGTCGATATTTAAAAAAAAGAGTCATGTACAACGAGAAAATGATAGAATGACAATGCACCAGATTATGATGTTAAGGGTTGCAAACGATAAGAAAAAATTAGATCTGCAAAGGGAACGACAGGAAAGTAAAATTATGTTAATTAATCTTGATACTATTACTGATCCTTCAGAACGCGAGTATTTTCAAATTAAAAAACAAGAGATTTTAAATAGAAACACAACTAGAGGTTCTTCATCTGATATTCCTAATCCTAAATATAGTTATGCAGGAAGTCAATACGGAATACCTGACTACAGAAGCGGTGGATATGGAGGAAATGACCTATCCGATTTTTAGTTTTTCTCATATACTTTATTTTTCTATGTAATGCCGCTGAATGTAATATATAAAATTTCATCCTTCGGAGTAGTTATGAAGGTTGTTCCAAATATTATGCTATATTTTCTGGTTTTTAAAATTTGAAGGCTCTTATCTATGTCTTATAATCAATTTATTAAAGATAATTAATTTTATTTAAATAATGAGTATATTATATATTATAATTTTAGTATTACTTTATAATATATTTTATATTTTAAATTAATTCATATAATTTTTTTAATATTTTATATTTTTATATTTTTAAATACATTTAAAGTATTATAAAAGTAATCAATTGAAAATATAAATGGAGCTTCATATAGAGGGTGGTGGTTGGAGTACCCACCCCCCTCTAAAAAAGAATATTCAAGAGAATATTCTTTGGGGAGGCTGCATTTTGCAGCCTCCCCATTGGAGTTGCTCTGAAGAACGGAGAGGGAGAAAAACAGTGAAACACTTACAAAGATGAGGAAGTTTGATTAGGTTTAGCAATCAATGTGATTAATTATTTACGTACTACCACACGACGGCGGAAGCGTGTGTACAAACCAAACGAGTCGTCGAGCAATGAGAGGAGAACAACTAACGAGTGCAATTCACAAAAGAACGGCCAAAATCACACAGAAACACAGAGATTTACGTGGTTAGGCAAATTGATGTTGGATATCTTAACCCCAAGATATGTTTGTTTTGATAATAACAAATATTATATGTTGTGTGTATTTTGTGCTAACATATATTTTGTAGTATCAGAGCAAAATCAACAATGATATTCAAAGAGATACTCAAGACACAAGGCAATACAAGGAAGTTGAAGTTGATACAAGGCTAATTAGAGATGAAAGAAATCAAGATGCTTCAATGATATAATTGTATTTTGGGTTTTCTTTCATTGGGTAGAATCTTTGTTAAAATTCTTGATCAGCTAAACACTCATAATTTCATAGAAATAATATTAGATTTTATTAACCCTGATTAATAGACTAATAGAAAGTCTAATAGACTAATTCTGCCAAAATTAGTAATTTCCTTTATCTTATTATCAGTAGTCGACTACTCTCCTTAATAGTCGACTACTCATTCTCAGTTTCAACTTACAAAAACTTAAGTTTTACAATACAGTCGACTAATGTCTTTAGTAGTAGACTACTAACCTGTTTCTTGACTTCACAGAGTCTAAATAGACTCAGTGTAGTCGACTACTAAGCCTTGTAGTCGACTACAAAGACAGTTTTTCTAATTGTTCCTAAATAGACTCAGTGTAGTCGACTACTAAGCCTTGTAGTCGACTACAAAGACAGTTTTTCTAATTGTTCTGAATTTGAATTAGTGATCATTTATAGCCAGCCTTGTAGTCGACTACAAAGACAGTTTTTCTAATTGTTCTGAATTTGAATTAGTGATCATTTATAGCCATTTGTAAACATTAATTTGGTTTAAATTTTGAATATTTCTAAGGCTATAAATAGGTTAGAACATCAGAATTTGATGAGTGACATTAGTACATACAAGATTCAAATTTTGATCAAATTCATTTTCTCTTTATGCAAATTCTCATTTAAATTGTCAAGAAAAAAATTCTGAGATTGCCTTTGTTCTCCATTATTACTAGAAATTGTTTAGGCAATTTTCCAGAGAGTTTAAATTCCTAAGCCACAGCTGCACTTCACATTCACATCAATGCTTATAGGATCAGTTTTGTACTTTGCTTCAAAGGAAGGTTATCTCTGGTTAGAGAGATAAGATCTCTTGGTTTAGAGATTGGTTGTAATTAGCATGGTCTTGTCAATTTGTCAGTATCTATGTTGCCATAGATTAGCGATCCTACAATTGGTATTAGAGAGAGGTGAAAGATGGCAACAACAACATCACAATTCAAGGAAGGACACTCAACATAACGACCTCCGCTCTTTGATGGTTCCAACTACAACTATTGGAAGTTCAGAATGAAGATCTATCTACAATCCATCGACTACGAGTTATGGAACATCGTTGAGTCACCGCATGAGAATCCAACCACACCATATGCTGAATGGACTCGAGTTCAAAAGAATGCTGCAAATCAGAACTCTAAGGCAATGGACGCTTTATTTTGTGCATTGGACAAGAATGAATTCACCCGCGTGTCTACTTCCACTTCAGCCCATCAAATTTGGCATACATTAGAGGTAACACGCGAAGGTACAAATAAAGTTAAAGAATCTAAAATCTCTGTTCTTGTACACAAGTTTGAATTATTCAAAATGAAGGAACATGAGACGATCTCTGAAAAGATCACAAGATTCACCGACATCACTAACTCTCTAATTTCTCTTGGAAAAGAATATACACAATTGGAGATAGTGAAAAAAGTACTTTGTGCACTCACACCGAAATGGGAGAAGAAGACGATAGCAATTGAGGAAGCCAATGATCTCTCAACACTCACTCTAGAAAATCTCGTTGGGAATCTAATGCTATATGAAGTACAACTTCAAGATAGAAGGAAGAGAGAACAACCAGAGAAGAAACTATTTGCTTTCAATACTTCATCCGACACAGACAATTCAGATGATGATGATGAAGACATTGACGCACTTTTAAGGAAATTTAAAAAGTTCCTTATACAAAGTAAGTATAAAAAAGTTAAAGATACTAACGATAATATTATTTGTTATAAGTGTAACAAAATAGGTCATATGAAGAAACATTGTCCTCTTCTCAAGTCCAAATTCAAGAACAAATCTGAACATTTCAAGAAGAAGAAGAAAGGATTGGCAGTCAATTGGGATGACAGCGATGCATCTTCATCCAATGAAGAAGAAGAAACGGACAAGGAAGTGACAAACATGTGTTTTATGGCTCTAGAAGATGAGGTATGTGATAATTTTAATAAAGATGAATTATTGAATGCTTTCAATGAATTGTTTTTCAGATTTAAAAAGGAAAAAGTGAAAAACAAGTTTTTGAAAAAGGAAAATGAGAAATTATTTGAAGAAAATTCTTTTCTTAAAATAGAAATATCTTCTTTAAATTCTCGTATTTCAAATTTGAAAAATAATATTGCATCTTTTAAAATCAAGTATGAAGATAATTTGAAAAATGTTTCAAATTTCAATAAAGGAAAAGAGAATTTGAATGACATATTATCTCACCAACGGCTTTCTAATAATTATTTTGGACTTGGATTTGTTAAAAAAAACAATAGTTTGAAGACTAATTTATATAAGAATAGTCATTCATTTGCAAAGAATATACATGCTAGGAATAAATATATTTGGGTTCCTAAACATTTGAATTCTCATAATAAGGATGTTTATACTGAATCCTACATGAATGATGTTTGTTATTCTAAAGATTATTTGTATACTAACAAATGGAAACCAAATTCCAAATGGGTTTGGATTTTCAAAGGCTAATCCTTTCGGACTCAAATAAAAGTGGGTACCACAAGAAAATTGTTTATATTTCAGGTACTCAAAAGGGTAAAGGATACAAGATATGCCTATATATATCTTGTGAAAATGACGAAGGAATTATGAAAAATGTGAAAAATAACCCAAAACAGACTCCACCACACCCTGGTGTGGTGTCTGTCATGGGTGTGGCAGAATCTGTCCTGTCTGTCATGGGTATGGTGTCTGCCACACCCTGGTGTGACAGAATCTGTCCTGTTTGTCATGGGTGTGGTGTGTGCCACAGCAGGGTGTGGCAGACTCGTTTTTAGAATCCTAATCTATTTGGGATTGTATTTTGTTATAAATAGAACCATGTTTTTTAGGGTTTTTTAAAGAGAGAAAAGGAGAGAATTAGCATTGTTTTGAGTACTTTGAGAGGGAGATATTGTGAGGGAGTTGAGAGCTTTAGTTAGGGTTATATTTGAGTAATTTTGTGAGTTGTAACCCATTGTATTTCTCATCCATATAGCGAAATCTCTCCATCCTCTCCCCGTGGACGTAGGCAATTGCCGAACCACGTAAATTCCTGTGCTTGTTTGTGATTTTGGTCGTTATTTTGTGAATTGCACTCGTGTTTGGTTTTGGTTTTCTTCTCTCATCGCTCACCGACTCGTTTGATTGTCGAGCACGCTTCTGCACGGTGCGCAACAAGTGGTATCAGAGCTCAGATTTTAAATCTAGGGTTTTGGATTAGGTAGAGGAAGATTCAGTTGGAAGCTTGGTTCTTGGAGTTCTAGGCTTTGGTGGAGTTAGGGTTTAAAGTTGCGGAGGAAGATTCAGTTGGAAGCTTGGTTCTTGGAGTTCTAGGCTTTGGTGGAGTTAGGGTTTAAAGTTGCCGTTGAAGATCTCGCTTTCCTCGTGTGGTTAGGAGTTCTATTTGGAATCCAATATAGGGTTCAGTTGAGTAACTTCTAAATTCTATAAAGTTTGAATCTTTCTTTGTAATTTGGAGTTTGTGATTATGGGTGAAGAAGTTAGTGAAAGCAGCAAGATGACGAATACAGTTCATGTGAGTTTTCAGAACACTAAGATTAGTGTAGTGAAATATGACGGCAAAATTAATTTTGGTTTGTGGATGAGTGACGTACAAGATGCGCTCAATGCTCAAAATTTAGAGGAGACCATCATGATCGATGTGAGGCCACCTAAATATGAAGAGGCGGTATGGGAAAAGATAAATAGGAACGCTTGTGGGGTGATCAGGTTATGTTTGGAACAGGAGCTGAAATATGATGTGATTGGGGTGACGTCTGCGATGAAGATGTGGGAAATTCTCAACAATAAGTATCTTACGAAGAGTGTTGAGAATAGGTTGCATTTGCTACGTAGGTTATTCAGATTCTAGATGTCCCGAGGCACCTCACTAGCGGCTCATGTGAACAACTACACTAAGTTATTATCGGACTTGGCGAATGTGGATGAGAAGATCACGGATAAGTACAAGGCTATTATTCTTTTAGGCTCCTTACCGGATGAGGAGTATGATACCTTCGTGATTACTTTACTGAACAGGAGATCTTCTATCACTTATAGTGAAGTGACTAACGCATTGACGAACTACGATTTGAGGAGGAAGGATAAGGAGACTTCCCGCGCTAGTACTTCAGGAGAGGCATTGTCGACGAGAGGTAGAAGCTCATATCCGAAAGGTGGTAATAGAGGAAGGTCAAAGTTAAGAAACCACCACCAATTAGCAAAGAACCAATGTGCATTCTGTAAGGAGCAGGAACATTGGAAGAGAGACTGCCCAAAGGTCAAAGAAAAGGAGAATAGCAAGAATAAGGGCCTGAATGCCAATAAGGTGAATGTTGCGAAAGGCAATGATTCCGATGATTCGAGCTTTTCTCTTTTGATTACTCCGGAGGTGAACCATTTGGATGCATCGGATTGGATGCTTGATTCTGGCGCTACTTATCATGTGACCCCTAGGCGAGATTGATTTTCATCGTTTGAGAGACTCGATGGGGGTGTTGTTGTCATGGGAAATGATCAATCCTGTGGTATTTGTGGGATAGGTACTGTGAGGATTCGGATGCACGATGGAGTAGTCCGTGAGTTGAAGAAGGTGAGATTCGTTCCTCAACTAAAGAAGAGTCTTATCTCAGTTGGAGCTTTGGAGGCTAAGAGATTCAGGGTGACCTTTGAGGACGCTGTAGCGAAGGTTACTAAGGGATCTTTGATGGTGATGAAGGGAGTCCGCAGTTGAAATTTATACTATCTGAAGGGGAGCACCGATCGAGATTGGCCAGGTTGCTTCGGCTACTTCAGAGGCGGACATGAGTAGGCTTTGGCATTACATGTTAGGGCACATGGGAGAGAAGTCACTGCAGGCTTTGTGCAAGCAGGGGCTATTGAAGGGAGCCAAGAGTGGTAAAGTGGAATTCTGTGAGCACTGTGTTCTTGGCAAGAAGACAAAGGTGAAGTTCGAGACGGCCATTCATAGGACGAGGGACATCTTGGACTACGTGCACACAGATGTTTGGGGTCCCACCAAGACTGCATCACTTGGTGGTCGATATTGGTTCGCCACGTTTGTTGATGACTATTCTAGACGTTGTTGGGTGTACACCATGACAAAGAAGAGTGAAGTCCTAGATATATTTGTGGAGTGGAAGAAGAGATTAGAACTACAGACAGAGAGAAAGATCAAGATATTGAGATCCGACAACGACGGCGAGTATATTTCAGACCCCTTTCAGCAGCTATGTCGAGACGAGGGCATAGAGAGGCACTTCACAGTTAGTCATACACCACAGCAGAATGGGGTGGCTGAGAGGTTAAATCGGTCTTTGCTGGAGAAGATTCGATGTTTATTAGCGCATAGTGGTTTGGAGAAGATCTTTTGGGCTGAGCCACTTTCATATGCGAGCCACCTCATTAATAGGCTGCATTCATCTGCGATTAAGGGGAATACCCCTATGGAGATGTGGTCGGGAGAGACAGTACATAACTATGACCAGCTTAAGGTATTTGGTTACCCTGCATATTATCATATTAGAACTGATAAGTTGGAACCTCGAGCTAGGAAGGCCATATTTGTAGGATTCAAGTGTGGTATCAAGGGATACAAGCTTTGAGATCCAGTTGATAAGAAGATTGTGCTGAGTAGGGACGTCACATTTGATGAGGCTTCTATCTTGAAGCTTCCCAGCTCTCATCAGGTGGAGAGCGACCCGACAAAGGAGATATCGCAGGTGGTGGAGATTGATGCAGCTCCACAGTGTCCAGATGGTGCAGTATCCATTAGAGTGCCGACTGAGGTGACTGATGTGCAGGATCAGGGACCGACGGCTCAGGTTCAGGATTCTATTGCGGTTCGGAGACAGAGGAGAGACATACGGGTGCCAGCACGGTATGCCGACACCGTTGCATATATACTTCCGGTGGAGAGTATCGATGAGATGATACCTACTACTTTCAGAGAGGTCGACCAGAGTTCAGAGGCTGGTTCGTGGTAGGTAGCTATGCAAAAGGAGATGGAGTCTCTTCATAAGAACGATACATGGGAGCTTGTTGAGCTTCCAAAGGGGCGGAAGGCGATTGAGTACAAGTGGGTGTACACGAAGGAGGGCATTAAGAGCATTCCATTGAGGTTCAAAGCTAGGTTGGTTGCGAAGGGCTATGCACAGGAGGAAGGTATTGACTATAATGAGGTTTTCTCTCCGGTGGTGAAGCATTCTTCGATTCGGATTTTGCTAGCTTTGGTGGCACAGTATGGTTTAGAGTTAGATCAGTTGGATGTGAAGACGACATTTCTTCATGGTAATCTTGATGAAGAAATATATATGACTCAGCCATTGGGATTCCGAGCTGCAGGGAAAGATAAGTTGGTTTGCAGGTTAAATAAATCGCTATACGGTTTGAAGCAGTCTCCTCGACAGTGGTATAGGCGATTTGATGGTTTTATGATTGGTCATTCGTACACTCAGAGCCAGTTTGATCCTTACGTATATTTTCGCAAGTTGAGAGGAGGTGCGTACATCTATTTGTTATTTTATATCGATGACATATCGGTTGCCTCTACTTCTAGGTCGGCTATAGATGAGTTAAAAGTTCAGCTTTCAAATGAGTTTGAGATGAAGGACTTGGGTGAGGCCAAACGCATTTTGGGAATGGAGATCGGCAGAGACAAGAAGAAGGGCAGAATTTGTTCGACACCGGTGGCTTATTTGAAGAAGGTTCTACAGCGATTTCATGTTAGCATGGATACGAAGCCAGTTAGTGTACCATTGGGAGCCCATTTGACGCTTTTAACTGGTCTTTCACCGAAGTCAGTTGAAGATCAAGAGTTGATGTCGAAGACTCCATATGCGAGTGCGGTTGGGAGCTTGATGTATGCGATGGTATGTACTAGGCCGGATTTATCACAGGCGGTGAGCATGGTATCGAGATACATGCATGATCCAGGAGTGGGTCATTGGGACGCCGTGAGATGGATTTTGAGGTACATTCGAGGTACGCTCAATGTTGGTTTGGTTTATGAGCGGGATACTACAGGTGGGCAGTTGTGCATTGGCTATATTGATTCGGATTATGCCGGGGATTTGGATGAGCACCGGTCTACTACGGGGTATATGTTTACTTTGACCCGTGCGCCGGTGTGTTGGAGATGCACCTTACAATCTACGGTGGCTTTGTCTACGACGGAGGCAGAGTATATGGCGGTTACGAAGGCTGTGAAGGAGGCTATTTAGCTTCGAGGACTTTTGGAGTAACTTGGTATATAGCAGCGGTCCGTCACCATTCATTGTGATAGCATGAGTGCTATCTATTTGACGAAGAATCAGGTTTTTCATGCGAGGACGAAGCACGTTGACGTTCGTTATCACTTTGTTCGGGAAGTTCTTCAATATGGCGATGCGGAGATTGTGAAAGTCCACACGAAGGATAATCCGACGGATATGCTCACTAAAGTGATTCCGAGCAACAAGTTTGATCATTGTCGAAACTTGTTGCACATTCGTGATTGTTGAGGCCGTTGACGGCCATTTGGATGAACTACAGGCGACTTGATCCCTTCGGAGAAGGGGGTACGTAGGCAACCACATTGGTACAGCCGAGTTTGGAGAGACGAGACATTGATGCTCATGTTGGTGTCGGCTCAGTGTTGGGAACACTTCGCCGAGGTGGAGAATTGTGAAAACGGCGAAGGAATTGTGAAAAACGTGAAAAATAACCCAAAACAGACTCCACCACACCCTGATGTTGTGTCTGCCATGGGTGTGACAGAATCTGCCCTGTCTGCCATGGGTGTGGTGTCTGCCACACCCTGGTGTGGCAGAATCTACCCTGTTTGTCATGGGTGTGGTGTGTGCCACACCAGGGTATGGCAAACTCGTTTTTAGAATTCTAATCTATTTGAGATTGTGTTTTGTTATAAATAGAACCACGTTTTTTAGGGTTTCTTAAGGAGAGAAAAGGAGAGAATTAGCATTGTTTTAAGCACTTTGAGAGGGAGATATTGTGAGGGAGTTGAGAGCTTTGGTTAGGGTTATATTTGAGTGATTTTGAGTTGTAACCCATTGTATTTCTCCTCTATATAGTAAAATCTCCTCATCCTCTCCCCGTGGACATAGGCAATTGCCGAACCACGTAAATTCTTGTGTTTGTTTGTGATTTTGGTCGTTATTTTGTGAATTACACTCGTGTTTGGTTTTGGTTTTCTTCTCTCATCGCTCACCGACTTGTTTGGTTGTCGAGCACGCTTCCGCACGGCGTTTTTGTTACCCTACAAATTAGGTTACAAACGAATACCCCGAAATATAAAAACCATCAACAAACCACAAGTTGAAATCAGGCTTTAAGCAAATTTTTTATTCCTTTTTTCTCATTCTATATTTCTACATTCTTGTATTAGAATGTCTCAAACATAAATCAGACTTGAATAAATATATTTTTTTATTCAAATATAAGATATTACATGGACGATTTAAATATATACATACATATTAGTATTCAAATAAAAATATTGTAAGAACAATATAACAGTCCAGACACTATTACTAGATACAACTACATCATTCATTTTAATAAACTGGAAGTGTATTCAATTATAATTTCTCAGGAACCCACGCTCACAATTTTAAAATAGCAAAACTAGAAGGCTCCCAAAAATAAGAAGAAAAATAAGTTACTCACATACTTTCATATTAATTTTTGCCTCAGCAAAACCTACAAAATATCAAAACTTCCTCATCCCTTCGAACGTAACTTACTTCAAATATTATCTTTCAAACGTAACCTACACCAAAAATTATCTTATGATAGCAATCTAAACAAACATACAAAATCTATGCCAAATAACAAACATTTAATAACATCATTCTGAAGAACAATTTTTTTTCACAAGCAGTCCTGCGGAATATAAACTTGCTATATATGTCATATCACAAGCTAATAACAGCCGGACCACATTAATTAGTAACAAAAAAGCACTTCAACAAAATCTCAAACAAAAGATGCACGAGTGAAGGTCTCGCTTACATGCAAAATGACAATTCATGGATCTTAGACTCGATACCTGGATTAACTAAAAAAATTAGAGAATTTTAAAGAAAGGACAATTCAAAACTTTTTATACAAAGCATATACACAAATAATAAGAGCATATTCAGAAATTAGAAACCATTAAAATGATTATGAACCGATAGCACTCAATGATGCAAGAAAATAAGTGGCAAATGAGTGATATATTACTGATTTTACGCAATTGTAAGTGTACTTGATTACAATTTTACTCTCCAGTATGCACGTTCACAATTCTAATCTGAAAATTAGGAAATTTATAAGATCCCTATAAATCAGAACAAAAAAAAGAACTTAAAATCAAAGCTCAATATGAAGTTCCATTCCGAAAAGTTCCACTAAATGCTTTCATATAATTTTTGCCTTTCCAAAATCTAAAAATTATTAAAACAACGTCATCCATTCGAACATAACTTACTCCAAATATTACCTTACTATAGTAATTGGACATATATACAAAATCTATGACAAACAACACATACTTCACTATTTTATCCATATCAAATAACATCATTCTCAAACATCACATTTTTTTAATTTGCAGTCCCGCAGACTGTATATTTGCTTGATAACATCGCGAGCAAATAACTGTCAAACCACATTAATTAGCAAAAAATAGCAGTAAAACAAAATGTCAAAAAAAGCACAAGTAGGCATTTCGCATACATGCCACACGACAATTCATGGATATTGATGATGATTCAAAATTATGCAAAAACAAAAAAACTAAAACACCATAATTTTACGGTACTCTAACAAGATATATACTACACACATACAATACAACAAAAAAATTTCTAAACAAACTCATTCATAAATTTTTTTCTAAAACTAGACCCCCCTAGAGTTCTATTTACAAAATCCATTTTGTCTTAATCATGTTTCTAAATAGTCGGGGTTAGCATCGGGATTGTGACTATTTAGTGCATAGAATATTAGGGTTTAATGTTATAACTAGGGGTTTACAACCTCCTAAATAGTCAGCGTTGGCAACCCCGATTATTTAAAAACCGGGTTAAAATAAAATAGGTCTATTTTTGTAAATAAAACTCAAGGGGGACTATTTTTAGGAAAAAAATATGAATAGGTTTATTTAGAAAATTTCTTCTACAATACAGTATATGGAAAATAACAAGATAAAAAAACACGTAAGCAACAAACAAATCAGCAAGTAGATCATCCGTGTAAAAAGATAATAATGTCACTCTTGAAAAATAAAAATAGAAAATACATCATTACATCACAAGATTTCAAGATCTATAGCAGATCTAACAAACACCAAAGAAATAAAGTACTTGCCAGATATAGACCACAGAGGTGTGAGCAGACTGGAATAAAGCAATACCAATGCCAGCAGTAGCAAGTAATAACAACAATGAAAGCAACAGCACAACCACTAGCTACTACCTCATCTTAAAATTTAAGAAATAACAACTGTAAAAAAAAAATTTAAAGAAAAAATTAGAAAGATTAATGTGTAGAGCTCCCTTCAATCCAAAGAAGGGTAAAAAAAGGTTAATGAAGCTCCTGAGGGCATCTCCAACCCAGCACCAAAATAGTGCAAACAGTGCTTTTTGTTGCACTGTTCATTTTCCAACCCAGCCCTATTTTCTGCGTCATTTTGATGTAGTTGAACAGTGCTACACCAAATATGGTGTTGTACTGTTCATCCGTCTCGTTACTGTTTATTTTTTTAAAAAAAATTTAAATATTTATTTTTACCTCTTAATTAATATAAAAATAGATAAAAGGAAATAAACTGAGAATAATGGTATGCACAAAAGAGAGACTGAGAAACCTTGTATAACAACACCGTGGTGAGCTTACCGCTCCCAAAGGGCCACCAATCTCCCAACGGTAATATATTACCAACGGGAAGAAATTCAAAGAACGACACAGTAAAAAATAGTTATTAATCAGTCACAGTAACCATGGGTGCTCCTATATAGTAGTGATGCCTAATGAATGCTTCATTGCAACAAAGTCATTTGCTACTCCAACCTAAGCCTCCTCAAATTGCTGCATCTTTTACAAATAAATTCCCAAAGGGCCTTCTTCGCTTGCTAAGCCGAGCCATGGCTGCATCCCAAAGATCTCAGAATAAATCTCCTGAGGTAACTTGCTTTTGTAATATACCAACACCATTGAAGCTGTGCAAAATTGGTTCGAACAAGGACAAATACTTTTGGGGTTGTGCCAAATACCCACATAGATCATGCAAATTCTTTAGGTGTGCCGAACATGAGCATGAAAATCAAAAAGGGTGAAGCCAAAAAAGATGAAGCCTCTCTTCAATCAGTTTCAGAATTAAAAGAGCTGGAAACAAAGCATTTGCGAAAAGAATTGAAGCATGCAATTCAACAAGTTGATTACTTGAAGAAATGTGTTGTTGCCTTAGGGGTATTTAGTATTTTCCTTGTTTTTGTAAACATTATAATCTACACTTTGAAAATATAATGCATAATTCTTCAAAAGTCTGGTTTGAAAATATAATGCAATTCAACAAGTCTGGTTTTTGTAAACATTGCTACTCCAATACTTCACAACCAAGTAAATGTCAGTACATCCAAGCAAACCCATATAGCACATACCCTCAGTCATTGAGACGTAAAAGCGAAAAACTCAATGTCTTGTGAAGTACCAAAGAAACAATAACCAAGTATCTGAAAACACATGGAAGCCAAAAAATATTGTCCCAGTTTGTTGATGCATAAAAATATTTTATCAAAAAGTTAGTAGCGCAAGCATGATAATGCAGTTGCGAGAAGGATAAGCAATTGTGCTCAGGTATACATCTGCTTCATCATATATTCATCACCAGCAAATAATTGCTTGACAATGTTGACTGCATTCCACATATTAATAATTCTCAGCTCGACAATTTGCCAGTTCGGACAATTGTCACAATCTTATTGTTCCAATGAATAACATAATTAAGTAAAACTCCAATCCAATTGTTCCAATAAATAACACCATAAAGTAAAATCTCTAAAATTATCTCACTTACCCCAAAATTACACCAACCACTAACACCACCCCTAAAAATAATACAAGTGAGGCACTTTCGCAGTTTCACTTCTTACTTTCGGATAACTAATTGAAACCACTTACCCCAAAATTACACCAACCAATAACCCTCCTAAAAACAATACAAGTGAGTTACTTTCGCACTTTCACTTCTTACTTTTGGGTAACAAATACAATTAGATTCAATTTCAAACTGGATTATCAGAAAACATACTAGAAAATTTTGAAGAACAATTCACTCTTTTGACAAGGCATAAATACGAAAAAGAGTGAAGCATATTCAAAAATTAAAATCCAAAATTCAGAAAGGCTACGTTTATAGCTTTCCACCAATATGAGCCTTAATATAGTTCGTTGAATCCGAGACAAAGGCTACGTTTATAGCTTTCCACCAATATGAGTCTTAATGTAGTCCGTTGAATCTGAGACGCAAACATACAAAGGGATAATAAACAGGATTGCTAAAGATGGTAATAGACAATATCATCTAACACGGAAACAACTAACTAAAAACACACGAGGTTTTATAGTATTTCGAATAAACAATTCCACATTAACCATTCCTTCTCAAGAAGAAATTTCATCACTACAATAAAATTAACTCCTCACCATGACAAATCCTAACCCTCAATTCAACCAGCTTAAATACGCCAGAAAAAGAATTCAAAACAAGTACAAAAACGATCTCACGACCCTTCTAATTAGCAAATCGCTCTCCACACTCAATAAAAAATAGTGACGACGATAGGGCAGCTCCCCTCACCCTGAACTAATCGGATGTTGTTGTGAGCCACGAAAGTGAGACATCAATGAGAGACTCACCCAAGATTGAAAAAAATTTCCCTAAGCAATTGTCACAAACTCTAGGCCTCCTCCCCCTAACACTTTTTCCTTTTTGTTACCCTACAAATTAGGTTACAAACGAATACCCCAAAATATAAACTCTTTAAAATTAATATGCGACAAGAAGTTATAATATAAAACCATCAACAAACCACAAGTTGAAATCAGGCTTTAAGCAGATTTTTTATTCCTTTTTTTCTCATTCTATATTTCTACATTCTTGTAGTGGAATGTCTCAAACATAAATCAGACTAGAATAAATATATTTTTTTTATTCAAATAAAAGATATTACATGGAAGATTTAAATATATACACACATATTACTATTCAAATAAAAAATATTGTAAGAACAATATAACAGTCCAGATAATATTACTAGATACAACTACATCATTCATTTTAATAAACTGGAAGTGTATTCAATTATAATTTCTCAGGAACCCACGCTCACAAATTTAAAATAGCAAATCTAGAAGGCTCCACAAAAATAAGAAGAAAAATAAGCTACTCACACACTTTCATATTAATTTTTGCCTCAGCAAAACATACAAAATATCAAAACTTCCTCATCCCTTCGAACGTAACTTATCTTTCAAACGTAACCTGCACCAAAAATTATCTTATGACAGTAATCTAAACAAACATACAAACTCTATGCCAAATAACAAACATTTAATAACATCATTCTCAAGAACAATTTTTTTTCACAAGAAGCCCTGCGGAATATAAATTTGCCGTATATGTCATATCACAAGCTAATAACAGCCGGACCACATTAATTAGTAACAAAAAAGCACTTTGAACAAAATCTCAAACAAAAGATGCACTAGTGAAGGTCTCGCTTACATGCAAAATGACAATTCATGGGTCTTAGACTCGATACCTGATTAACTAAAAAAATTAGAGAATTTTTAAGAAAGGACAATTCAAAACTTTTTATACAAAGCATATACACAAAAAATAAGAGCATATTCAGAAATTAGAAACCATTAAAATGATTATGAACCGATAGCACTCAAAGATGCAAGAAAATAAGTGGTAAATGAGTGATATATTACTGATTTTACGCAATTGGAAGTATAGCTATTTAACTATATACATACATATTACTATTCAAATAAAAAATATTGTTAGAACAATATAACAGTCCATATACTATTACTAGATACTACATCATTCATTTTAATAAACTGGAAGTGTATTCAATTATAATTTCTCAGGAACCCACGCTCACAAATTTAAAATAGCAAAACTAGAAGGCTCCCAAAAATAGCAGTAAAACAAAACGTCAAAAAAAGCACAAGTAGACATTTCACATACATGACACATGACAATTCATGGATATTGATGATGATTCAAAATTATGCAAAAACAAAAAAAAACTAAAACACCATAATCTACGGTACTCTAGCAAGATATATACTACTCATACAATACAAGAAGAAATTTTCTAAACAAACTCATTCATAAAAAAAAATTCTAAAAAATAAACCCCCTTGAATTTTATTTACAAAAATAAAATAGGTCTATTTTTGTAAATAAAACTCAAAAGAGGTCTATTTTTAGAGAAAAAAAAATATGAATAGGTTTATTTAGAAAATTTCTTCTACAATACAATATATGGAAAATAACAAGATAAAAAAACACATAAGCAACAAACAAATCAGCAAGGAGATCATCCGTGTAAAAAGATAATAACGTCACTCTTAAAAAATAAAAATAGAAAGTGCATCATTACATCACAAGATTTCAAGATCTATAGCAGATCTAACAAAACACCACAGAAATAAAGTAGTTGGCCAGATATAGACCGCAGAGGTGTGAGCAGACTGGAATAAAGCAATACCATTGCCAGCAGTAGCAAGTAATAACAACAATGAAAGCAACAGCACAACCACTAGCTACTACCTCATCTTAAAATTTAAGAAATGACAACTGTAAAAAAAAATTAAAGAAAAAATTAGAAAGATTAACGTGTAGAGCTCCCTTCAATCCAAAGAAGGGTAAGAAGAGGTTAATGAAGCTCCTGAGTCATGCAAGCCACAAACCTATCCCATGAACATGATCTTTTTCTTTCTCCCCCCCTCCTTTTTTTTTCTCTCAAGATGAAAATAACATATAGGAATAGGGCAGTGGAATCCATGACAAAGCAGCTCGATCCACCCCTCCAATACCCATATTTGGACTTCAAGGAGCTCCACTCTTAAAACCTACAATTTTATGAAGAAAAAAACTCGAAATCTTTAAAAACAGAACAAATTTTCCATCCTAAAAGAATATGATACCAAAAATCTGAGAAGGAGAACTATAGAGGGAGCGGAAGGGGCCCCCCAGGATAAAAGAAATCCTACTTCGGGGTCTCTGGTTAATTTTGGGCGAAGCGGAGAGGCGGTATCCGAACGGCTACATTTTAGCCGGTTCCGGAGAGAGGAGAGGAGAGGTCCTCAGAAAAAGTGGGGAGGAAAAAGTGGGCGATTAGCAATTAAATCTTCCACCCCCAAGGAGAACAACACATACAACAGGAAGTAGTGAAGAGTTATAAGGGGAAGTTGTTATTAAATAGAAGAGAGTGGGGTTAGGCAAGGGACCTCTTATTCCTTTTTCTTACATATTTTATATTTTCTTTTTGAAATTTGGTAATTGCTTATTTTTTTTATGGCACGCAACGTGAGGAGTTTTAAAAGGATGAAGGCTTGAATAGACTCCTCTGACACCCACATGGCTTGATGCCCCACATGGAAGCAATAAAAAACTATTAAGATTTTTAGTCTTGGAATATAGTTTCACATTTAATAGAAAAAAAAATAATAAATCTAAAATGTTAGTTATGACTAAGGGTCTGTTTGGTACAATTTTTTTAAAAAAAAGAAAATCCGGAATATAGGAAGGAAACCATTTTTTGACGTTTCATTCGGGTTTTTCAGAGTTGATTTTTTTTATTTGTTTCATGAAATCAATGGATTGAAAACAAATTTTCTTTTTCCACATGTTTGTTTCAACACTATGAAATCAAGAATTCATCTCCCCTTTATACATTTCTTCAACTTTCAATGTTTAGTATGCACAAAAAAGAGACTGAGAAACCTTGTATAACAACACCGTGGTGAGCTTACCGCTCCCAAATGACCACCAATCTCCCAACAGTAATATATTACCAACGAGAAGAAATTCAAAGAACGACACAGTAAAAAATAGTTATTAATCAGTCACAGTAACTATGGGGTGCTCCTATATAGTAGTGATGCCTAATGAATGCTCCATTGCAACAAAGTCATTTGCTACTCCAACATGAGCCTCCTCAAATTGCTGTATCCTTTACAAATAAATTCCCAAAGTGCCTCCTTCGCTTGCTGAGCCGAGCCATGGCTACATCCCAAAGATCTCAGAATAAATCTCCTGAGGTAACTTGCTTTTGTAATACACCAACACCATTGAAGTTGTGCAAAATTGGTTTGAACAAGGGTAAATACTTTTGGGGTTGTGCCAAATACCCACATAGATCATGCAATTAAACAAGTTGATTACTTGAAGAAATGTGTTGTTGTCTTAGGGGTATTTAGTATTTTCCTTGTTTTTGTAAACATTATAATCTACACTTTGAAAATATAACGCATAATTCTTCAAAAGTCTGGTTTGAAAATATAATGCAATTCAAGAAGTCTGGTTTTTGTAAACATTGCTACTCCAATACTTCACAACCAAGTAAATGTCAGTACATCCAAGCACAAGTCTGGTTTTTGTAAACATTGCTACTCCAATACTTCACAACCAAGTAAATGTCAGTACATCCAAGCAAACCCATATAGCACATACCCTTGCTACTCCAATACTTCACAACCAAGTAAATGTCAGTACATCCAAGCAAACCCATATAGCACATACCCCTAGTCATTGAGACGTAAAAGCGAAAAACTCATTGTCTTGTGAAGTACCGAAGAAACAATAGTCAAGTATCTGAAAACACATGGAAGCCAAAAAATGTTGTCCCGGTTTGTTGATGCATGAAAATATTTTATCAGAAAGTTAATAGTGCAAGCATGATAATGCAGTTGCGAGAAGGATAAGCAATTGTGCTAAGGTATACGTCTGCTTCATCATATATTCATCACCAGCAAATGATTGCCTGACAATGTTGACTGCATTCCACATATTAATAATTCTCAGCTCAACAATTGCCAGTTCGAACAATTGTATCAATCTCATTGTTCCAATGAATAACATATTTAAGTAAAACTCCAATCCAATTGTTCCAAAAAATAACACCATAAAATAAAATCTCTAAAATTATCTCACTTACCCCAAAATTACACCAACCAATAACACCACCCCTAAAAATAATACAAGTGAGGCACTTTCGCAGTTCCACTTCTTACTTTCGGATAACTAATTAAAACCACTTACCCCAAAATTACACCAATCAATAATCCTCCTAAAAATAATACAAGTACTATCGCAGTTTCACTTCTTACTTTTGGGTAACAAATACAATTAGATTCAATTTCAAACTGGATTATCGGAAAACATACTAGAAAATTTTGAAGAACAATTCACTTTTTTGACAATGCATAAATACAAAAAAGAGTGAAGCATACTCAAAAATTAAAATCCAAAATTTAGAAAGACTACGTTTATAGCTTTCCACTAATATGCGTCTCAACGTAATTAGTTGAATCCGAGAAAAAAACTACGTTTATAACTTTCCACCAATATGAGTCTAACGTAGCCCGTTAAATCTGAGACGCGAACATACAAAGGGATAAACAAGATTGTTATAGATGATAATAAACAATATCATCTAACACGGAAACAACTAACTAAAAACATGAGGTTTTATAGTATTTCGAATAAACAATTCTATATCAACCATTCCTTCTCAAGAAGAAATTTCATCATAGAAGAAATTTCATCAGTACAATAAAAATAACTCCTCACCATGACAAATCCTAACCCTAAATTCAACCAGCTTAAATACGTCAGAAAAAAGAATTCAAAACAAATACAAAAACGATCTCAGGACCCTTCTAATTAGCAAATCGCTCTCCACACTCAATAAAAAATAGTGACGATGATAGGGCAGCTCCCCTCACACCCTGAACTAATCGGATGATGTTGTGAGCCACAAAAGTGAGACAGCAATGAGAGACTCCCAAGATTTAAGCAATTGTCACAAACTCTAGGCCTCCTCCCCCTAACACTTTTTTCTTTTTGTTACCCTACAAATTAGGTTACAAACGAATACCCCGGAATATAAAAACTAAAGCTTTAAAATTAATATGCGACAAGAAGATTTGAAGTTAATATAAAACCATCAACAAACCACAAGGTGAAATCAGGCTTTAAGCAGATTATTTTTCCTTTTTTCTCATTCTATATTTCTACATTCTTGTATTAGAATGTCTCAAACATAAATCAGACTTGAATAAATATATATTTTTTATTCAAATAAAAGATATTACATGGGCTATTTAACTATATACATACATATTACTATTCAAATAAAAAATATTGTTAGAACAATATAACAGTCCATATACTATTACTAGATACTACATCATTCATTTTAATAAACTGGAAGTGTATTCAATTATAATTTCTCAGGAACCCACGCTCACAAATTTAAAATAGCAAAACTAGAAGGCTCCCAAAAATAGCAGTAAAACAAAACGTCAAAAAAAGCACAAGTAGACATTTCACATACATGACACATGACAATTCATGGATATTGATGATGATTCAAAATTATTCAAAAACAAAAAAACTAAAACACCATAATTTATGGTACTCTAGCAAGATATATACTACTCATACAATACAAAAAGAAATTTTCTAAACAAACTCATTCATAAAAAAAATTCTAAAAAATAAACCCCCTTAAGTTTTATTTACAAAAATAGACTTATTTTGTCATCATTCAGTTTCTAAATAGTCAGGGTTGACGTCGGATTACTAACCCCGACTATTTAGTGCATAGAATAATAAGGTTTAGGATTATAACTAGAGGTTTACAACTTTCTAAATAGTCAGAGTTGACAGCCCCGATTATTTAAAAACCAGGTTAAAATAAAATAAGCCTATTTTTGTAAATAAAACTCAAGGGGGTCTATTTTTAGAAAAAAAAATATGAATTGGTTTATTTAGAAAATTTCTTCTACAATACAGTATATGGAAAATAACAAGATAAAAAAACACATAAGCAACAAACAAATCAGTAAGTAGATCATCCGTGTAAAAAGATAATAATGTCACTCTTGAAAAATAAAAATAGAAAATACATCATTACATCACAAGATTTCAAGATCTATAGCAGATCTAACAAAACACCACAGAAATAAAGTAGTTGGCCAGATATAGACCACAGAGGTGTGAGCAGACTGGAATAAAGCAATACCATTGCCAGCAGTAGCAAGTAATAACAACAATGAAAGCAACAGCACAACCACTAGCTACTGCCTCATCTTAAAATTTAAGAAATGACAACTGTAAAAAAAATTGAAGAAAAAATTAGAAAGATTAATGTGTAGAGCTCCCTTCAATCCAAAGAAAGGTAAGAAAAGGTTAATGAAGCTCCTGAGTCATGCAAGCCACAAACCTATCCCATGAACATGATCTTTTTCTTTCTCCTCCCCCCTTTTTTTCCTTTTTTTCTCATTCTATATTTCTACATTCTTGTATTAGAATGTCTCAAACATAAATCAGACTTGAATAAATATATATTTTTTATTCAAATAAAAGATATTACATGGGCTATTTAACTATATACATACATATTACTATTCAAATAAAAAATATTGCAAGAACAATATAACAGCCCAGATACTATTACTAGATACTACATTATTCATTTTAATAAACTGGAAGTGTATTCAATTATAATTTCTCAGGAACCCACGCTCACAAATTTAAAATAGCAAAACTAGAAAGCTCCCAAAAATAGCAGTAAAACAAAACGTCAAAAAAAGGCACAAGTAGACATTTCGCAACATGCCACATGACAATTCATGGATATTGATGATGATTCAAAATTATGCAAAAACAAAAAAACTAAAACACCATAATTTACGGTACTCTAGCAAGATATATACTACTCATACAATACAAAAAGAAATTTTCTAAACAAAATCATTCATAAAAAAATTCTAAAAAATAAACCCCCTTAAGTTTTATTTACAAAAATAGACTTATTTTGTCGTCATTCAGTTTCTAAATAGTCGGGGTTGACGTCGGATTACTAACCCCGACTATTTAGTGCATAGAATAATAAGGTTTAGGATTATAACTAGAGGTTTACAACTTTCTAAATAGTCAGAGTTGACAGGCCTGATTATTTAAAAACCAGGTTAAAATAAAATAAGCCTATTTTTGTAAATAAAACTCAAGGGGGTCTATTTTTAGAAAAAAAAAATATGAATTGGTTTATTTAGAAAATTTCTTCTACAATACAGTATATGGAAAATAACAAGATAAAAAAACACATAAGCAACAAACAAATCAGTAAGTAGATCATCCGTGTAAAAAGATAATAATGTCACTCTTGAAAAATAAAAATAGAAAATACATCATTACATCACAAGATTTCAAGATCTATAGCAGATCTAACAAAACACCACAGAAATAAAGTAGTTGGCCAGATATAGACCACAGAGGTGTGAGCAGACTGGAATAAAGCAATACCATTGCCAGCAGTAGCAAGTAATAACAACAATGAAAGCAACAGCACAACCACTAGCTCCTTTTTTTTTCTCTCAAGATGAAAATATCATATAGGAATAGGGCAGTGGAATCCATGACAAAGCAGCTCGATCCACCCCTCCAATACCCATATTTGGACTTCAAGGAGCTCCACTCTTAAAACCTACAATTTTATGAAGAAAAAAACTTGAAATCTTTAAAAAGAGAACAAATTTTCCATCCTAAAAAAATATGATACCAAAAATCTGAAAAGGAGAACAACACAAAAAACAGGAAGTAGTGAAGAGTTAAGGGGAAGTTGTTATTATATAGAAGAGAGTGGGGTTAGGGAAGGGACATCTTATTCCTTTTTCTTACATATTTTATATTTTCTTTTTGAAATTTGGTAATTGCTTACTTTTTTTTATGGCACGCAACGTGAGGAGTTTTGAAAGGATGAAGGCTTGAATAGACTCCTCTGAGTCCCTGCTTCACCCACATGGCTTGATGCCCCACCGCTATGATACTATCTTCATCGAAAAGTATTGATTATATATTATTCTTGAAAAGAAAAAAATATTGATCTTGACTTGGAAGCAATAAAAAATTATTGAGATTTTTAGTATGGGAATATAGTTTCACATTTAATAGAATAAAAAAATAATAAATCTGAAATATTAGTTATGACTAAGGGTCTGTTTGGTACATTTTTTAAAAAAAACCAAGAATATAGAAAGGAAACCATTTTTTGATATTTTATTAGGGTTTTCCAGATTTGTTTTTTTTATTTGTTTCACAGTGAAATTAATGGATTGAAAGCAATTTTCTTTTTCTACATGTTTGTTTCAACACTATGAAATCAAGAATTCATCTTCCCTTTTTACATTTCTTCAACTTTCAATGTTTGGTATGCACAAAAGAAAGGCTGAGAAACCTTGTATAACAACACCGTGGTGAGATTACCGCACCCAAGGGCCACCAATCTCCCAACGGTAATATATTACCAACGGGCAGAAGTTCAAAGAACGACACTGTAAAAAATAGTTATTAATCAGTCACGGTAACCATGGGTGCTCATATATAGTACTGATGCCTAATGAATGCTCCTTTGCAACAAATTCATTTGCTACTCCAACCTGAGCCTCCTCAAATTGCTGCATCCTTTACAAATAAATTTGATGCGAAACGAAATAGGGGGTCTATCAGAATCAGTGATTTAATTTGAACAACGCACCGTTTCGCCAAAAATCATAATATTCGGTAGGAAATTAATTAAAGCAGTTAACGCGACAGATGGGTTTAACAAGATTTACAACAATAGTCATAAACAGATCTAATCTCAAATATTTTAATCGCAATATTAATTATCATTTTGTCAGTTCTATATTCAATATCAAAATTAATCAGTCACATGTTCAGTTCTCTCAACTCACATATATAATATAAGCAACGAATATACGATAAGAATTTAGAGATGTACTACTCATGCAATTAACTAATAAATTGAAATCAATAGAAAATTACTTAGTTGAGAATTTACTATCCACAACGCTGAGAGAAATCCAAAAGCCCATTAGCTCCACATTGAAGTCCAAAAGCCCATCAATCAACAAGCATATGTGGGTCGGGTCTGATCAAATCCAAGTGCACCAAGTCGGGTCTGATTGTAAATAGATCATGTCCAGGTGATCCTCTGCGCTGTCTTCAATCTGAGGAAACGAGGGAGTGAAGCGTCAACGCGAAGACGACGGGATTGGATGTCGACGAAGAACGACGCCAGTGGGCTGACTACTCTTCAGAAGATGGAGTTGTTCGGCGGTAACGTGGTCAGGGATGAGATCGGGGGGCTGTTCGTGGTCGAGGGATACAAGGAGGAGCTGGGTCGACGATGGCTGGGCGCAGCTGATTCAGGTGTGGAGGAGCTGGGCGTTGGCGGTGAGAAGGGAGCGCAGAACAGGGGCTTTGAGCGGTGGGAGCTGGTGGTTGCGGTGAGGAGAGGGCTTGCGCGGTTGCTTATGGGCACGACGAGGAGATGGTTGCGGTGATGGAAGAGGGAGTGGAGTTGGGTTTGTGGGCTGCGGGTGTTTGGAAGAATGAGAAAATAAACAGTGTCTTTTTTTTATTGTGAGGAGAGAAAGAATTGCGGCTGGGAAATTTGGATGTGGAGAAGAACACAGAAAAAGAAAAGCTAGGGTTTCACACCCAAGGTTTCACACCATAATAGCTAATTTTATTTCTTCATTCATTCTTCAATAATTCATTGATTTTCAATAGTCTCATACAACCTTATTTATAAAAAAAACTACGTGCACACAACGTGCAATAAAAATACAAACAAACAACAATCCCTCAAATCACTCAACTAAAATTAAACTAAATTTCAAATTTTAAATTTCAAATTTCAAATTTCAAATTTCAAATTTCAAAATTTAAATTTCAAATTTCAAATTTTAAATTTTAAATTTTAAATTTTAAATTTCAAATTTTAGATTTCAAAATTCAAAATTTAAAAATATATCAACTAATCAAATATTGTCATTTCTTGTCCTCATTAAAATTCCCAAATGGCCTCATTCGCTTGCTAAGCTAAGCCATGGCTGCATCCCAAAGATCTCAGAATAAATCTCCTGAGGTAACTTGCTTTTGTAATATACCAACACCGTTGAAGCTGTGCAAAATTGGTTCGAACAAGGGAAAATACTTTTAGGGTTGTGCCAAATACCCACATAGATCATGCAAATTTTTTAGGTGCGCCGAACATGAGCATGAAAATCAAAAAGGGTGAAGCCAAAAAAGATGAAGCCTCTCTTCAATCAGTTTTAGAATAAAAAGAGCTGGAAACAAAGCATTTGCGAAGAGAATTGAAGCATGCAATTCAACAAGTTGATTACTTGAAGAAATATGTTGTTGTCTTAGGGGTATTTAGTATTTTCCTTATTCTTGTAAACATTATAATCTACACTTTGAAAATATAATGCATAATTCTTCAAAAGTCTGGTTTGAAAATATAATGCAATTCAACAAGTCTGGTTTTTGTAAACATTGCTACTCCAATACTTCACAACCAAGTAAATGTCAGTACATCCAAGCAAACCCATATAGCACATACCCCCAGTCATTGAGACGTAAAAGCGAAAAACTCAATGTCTTGTGAAGTACCAAAGAAACAATAGCCAAGTATCTGAAAACACATGGAAGCCAAAAAATATTGTCCATGTTTGTTGATGCATGAAAATATTTTATTAGAAAGTTAGTAGTGCAAGCATGATAATGCAGTTGCAAGAAGGATAAGCAATTGTGCTCAGGTATACATCTGCTTCATCATATATTCATCACCAGTAAACGATTGTCTGACAATGTTGGCTGCATTCCACATATTAATAATTCTCAGCTCGACAATTACCAGTTCGGACTGCCTTGCCAAATCATTACATGTAATATTTACTGGTTTAGAATATCAGAAAAAGACATTCATCACTGCACAAGTAGGGTTGGCTTTTTTGCCACAAACCCAATAGCAGCAGCTTATACTGGTTAAGCATATCACAGAGGTATTTAATGGTTTAGCATGGCTCGCTTTTGGTTTTGGGCCCAAACAAATCAGAAATGTAGAATAATGGGGCTGGTCAAACCAGAAATAAACATAACCAATCATGTGAAACGTAAGTGTTCTGAAACATATATCCTAGCCCCTAATATGAAGCTATAAATTTTAGGAATATTATGACTAATATGTAGCTATAAATTTTAGGTTAAAATTTGATCTTAACTTATGTTTAAAGATAATTAACTCTAGATCACGCTCAATTTCTTGTTGGGATTGTATCTTTGATTCTTTGTATAACTTTATAAAAATTAGACAGAGTTAAAGTTAGTAGTTATGACTAATCATGATTAGGAGATTGGGTCTCATCATGATTAGGAGTTTGAATCATATTCTAATTAGATAGTTAAGGTAAAGATAGCGTTTTGATTTTCCTATATATTTTCTTCTATTGTTGGAGGAAAAACTAAGCAGATGAGAGAGAGCCAATATTATTATAATCTAGGGTTAGCAGAAGGTGTAACCTGATTCAAGAATATTGTGCGAGAGATGAGGGTTTCATAATCTTTGGCCGTTCAAAAGATTACATCATTGCGAGAGGGTTTCGCAGTCTTTATCCGTACAAAAAATTATAAGGAGAGGGCTTTGGAGATAATATAAGAGTTGATTATGCATGTAAGGTTGAGAGATTGAGAGATGAGAGTTGAGTGGTTCCTCTTGTAGTTTTCCCTGATACATAGTAGATTTTTTGTATTGTTACCCGTGAACGTAGGTCGAAGTTAGTCGTCTGAACCACGTAAATCTCGATGTTTTTTGTTCTTGATTGCGGTTGTTTTATATCTTGTTGATTATGGTTGGCTTCCGAGTTGTGCAGATCGTAGTAGGCGGTGAGACTGAAATTCGCCAACATTTCTCCCCCAACAAATAGTATAAGAGTTAAGGTTAAAGTCCAAATAACCTAAAAGGGCAATTAATGTAAACTTCGAATATGTCTGGAGGATGATTGGTTGGCCCATGAGTGAAATGTTACAAGAATTAGTGAATTGGTTAGCCCACAAGTAAAATGATGCTAAAAAATTTAGTAAATCTCAGACTGATACGTAGCTATTGCTTTTTAAGCGAAAATTAAATCTTAACTTTTGTTTAAAACCCACTAACACTAGATTGGACCCGATTTCTCCCCTAATAAAATTTCATTTACTTCTTTCAAAATTTTGTGGTAATTGCAATTATTTTCTTTAAAAGTTCTTTATATTTTTTCTCCCTTTAGAAAATGTTAACTTTGCTCCAGTAGCGTTGGAGTTCGAAAAAAATGACATCTATGATGCAATTTGATGTTGTTTAATGAAATAAACGAAGTGATGAATTCTTTCATTATTATGAATAATTAGTAAGAAACCCTTATGCTTAGGGCATCTTTTTTGGTTTCTTAGAAATCTAAAAAATACAGAAGATTTATATTTTCAGAAAAAACTCTCATAAGTATATATCTTAAATAATAAATCATATCAGTTAATGAGAGGGAGCACCTCACTTTGTGTACAGTGATTGGTCACTGGATCAAGAAACTCTTCAAGTTAAGTGGAGGTGGTGGAGCAAAATGTTGGGAATTTTATGAAGATTAATCTACGAAATTAAACACTAAATGAATAACGACACCAATAAAAATACCACAAGCAAGCAAACATAAGATTTAACATGGTTCGGCAAATCATGCCTACATCCATGGGCAATCTAGAGAGAAATATTGCACTATGAATCAAGAATACAATCCCTTCAAGTTACATCTGAACTTGAGGATTAAATCACAAAAGAAAACACATTGTTACCTCTAGGGCACCAAAAATCTAAAAACCGTCTCACCAAAAATCTCTAACTTTCATGGAGAAACCAACACTGTACCCTCGACAACGTCACCATTCTGAAGACAACGGATTTTGAATCACTGCAATCGAACAACCGAGCGACCCATAATCTAAACTTTTCTTTCTCTCTCTTTCTCTTTCTCTCTCTCTCTCTTCTCCGATTATTGTAGCGTTGGGTTACTGTTCATACAAAAAATAAAAGACTGGTTTTTCATATATAGAGTTCTCCAAACCTATTCCTATTTTAAATAGATCATCCAAATCCTCTTCTAGATAGAGTTCTAATTCATGTGGACTTCATGTAGGTCTTATCTGAGCTGGACCCACATCAATCTCCCCCTCCAGCCCAATAAGAGGGTATGCCAATCTGTAACTCCTTAACGGGAGTTCATGCCGGCCAATCACCGACACTACTCGGTCTTTTCTCTAGAAACGATCTTCGTTAAAAAAATCTGCTGGATTTTTATTTGTATGAATCTTCTGTAGCTTCAGCTCCTCTTTCTCAACAACTTCTCTAAACCAATGATATCTCACATCAATGTGTTTCATCCTGGAGTGAAATGTAGAATTCTTACTCAAATCAAGATCACTTTGACTATCAATGAAGATGTGATAATTGTCCTGCTGCAAGCCTAACTCCTACAGAAATCTTCTCAACCAAATTATCTTCTTACTGGCTTCTGCAGCTGCAATATATTCCACCTCTATTGTAGATAAAGCAACACACTTCTGCAATCTGAACTGTTAAGATACAGCTCTCCTGCAAAAGTGAACAACTAACTGAGGTAGGCTTCCTGTGATCGAGATTACCTGCCATATCCGGATTTACAAAACCATATAATACTGCCTTCGAACCTCCAAAACTCAAACACAACCTGGAACTGTCTTTCAAATATTTTAAGATCCATTTTACATATTCACAGTAACTTTTCCTAGATTAGAAAGAAACCTACTCACAACGCTAACTACATGAGCTATATCTGGCCGAGTGTAAACCATGTCATGAGCTATATCTGGCCGAGTGTAAACCATGTCATACATCAAACTCCCTACAGCTAAAGAGTAAGAAATATTCTCTATCTCTCTCTTTTCCTCATCTATAGTAGGGCAAAATTTCTTGCTAAGTTTCAAATGACCTACAAGAGGAGTACTGACAGACTTGGCATCTTTCATGTTGAATCTATCAAGTAGCCGTTCAACATATTTTTCTTGCGATAACCATAACTTCTTGGCTTTTATCTGTCACGAGCAATATCCATACCAAGAATCCGCTATTCCGAGATCAAATCCTTCATGTCAAAGGATTTAAATAACTCATTCTTTAGCCCACAGATTATCTGACTATCCTGACCAATCGACATATCATCCACATAAAACAAAAAAATAATGAAGCTAGAATATGAAATTCTTGTGAAATATACATAGGAATCTGCAACTGTCCTCTGGTAGACATGACTCAATATAAAAGAATCAAATTTTTTGTACCACTGCTTGGGTGCATGCTTCGAACTATAGAGGCTCTTCTTCAACCTGCAAACCATGTGTTCTTTTTCCTTCACTTCAAAACCCTTCGAGTGCTCCATATAGATCTCCTCCTCCAAATCACCATGAAGGAATACAGTCTTCACATCAAGGTGCTCAATATCAAGATCTAAACTAGTTGCTAACCCCAAGATAACTCTAATGGACACCATCTTCATAATCGGTGAAAAAATCTCATCAAAATCAATGCTCTTTTTCTGACCAAAATCTTTCACCACTAATCTGGCTTTGTATTTTTGAATCTTTTTATAGCCATCATTCTTTAACTTGAACACCCACTTGTTCTTCAAAGCTTTTCTGTCCTTCGGCAAATCCATCAACTCATAAGTATCGTTCTTCTCAAGAGACTTCAACTCTTCCTTCATAGTCTGGAACCATCTTTTCTTATCTTTATGAGTATGTGCCTCCTGAAAGCTCTCTGACTCTCCATCTTCTGCCAGCAAAGAATACTCTGAAAGAGGATATTTCATGGATGATCGATGCTCTCTAGCTGATCTCCTAAGTTATGGCTCTACAAACTCCTGCTGCTGGTGATGCTTCCCCTGCTGAGGAGCCTCCTGCTCATGATCCTGATCACCGTCTCCCTACTCTGGCATCTGACCATCATCATCATACACCTGCTATGTATCTGTAGGATGTAACTGTACTGGAGAAGAAACGAGTGCATATCTAGAATCTCACAAGCAATATTCTCTGACTGTTCTGCTCTCTCGAGATCTGCAATAGTTTGATCTTCCTGAAAAATCATATCTGTTCGTCTGATAATTTATCTCTTTTCTGAATCCCATAGTTTATAGCCGAACTCATCTTCTTTATGCTCCAATCTCTTCTCTTTCAAAATGTGTGTTAACATCTTCCAACCAAACACTTTTAGACAATAATAGAAAATATCTTTTCCGGGCCAAACTCTCTCTGAAATATCAAAATCTAAATGAACTGAAGGAGACCTGTTGATTATGTAACACGCAGTGCGAACAACTTCAGCCTAGAAGCTCTTAGGTAATTTCGCCATATTCAACATGCATCTGACTTTCTCCACATCGGTCCTGTTGTACATCTCTACAACTCAATTATGCTGCGGTGTGCCAGGCTCTGTCCTCTGATGCCAAGTACCATGTATGGAACAATAATCTCTAAACTCAATGGAAGTGTACTCTCCACCATTATCGATGCGCAAACACTTCAAATTCTTTCATGTTTGCCTCTCCACCATGGCATGAAATTGCTGGAAGACTGAAAACACCTGATCCTTTATCCTCAACTAGAAGACCCACATCTTCCGTGATGCATCATCAATAAATGTGATAAAATACTTATTACCACTTAAGGACTCCACCTCAATAGGACCACAAATATCTGAATAAATCAAATCCATGATATAATTTTTTTCCTTTTAGAAGGCTTACTAAAAGAAACTCTATGTTGTTTGCCAAACAAACAAAATCATAAGGGGTGAGTGACGAACCTTTGACAGAGAGAATGAGAGACTTCTTTGCCAATATCTGTAACCCCTCCTCGCTTATGTGCCCGAGCCTCCTATGCCACAAACTGAGAGTGTCACGTCTTGAGCCACGCTCAAAAAATCATATGAAGCCTTTGCTTGAGTCTTGTATAAATTGTAACATACACTTCCTTTAGCCACCACAAGAGAGCCTTTGGTGATTTTATATTTTCTCTACCAAATTGAATTTCATATCCCATTCGGTCCAAAGTAAGACTCGAAAATAAGTTGAGCTGCAAATTGAGAACATGCCGCATATTCTTTAAGATTAATGTGCATGTAGTATCTGTCTGCAAGTGTATATCACCAAGTCCCACAATCTTCGAGTAGTTGGTGTTGACCCTATAGTTTTGATGATAATTTGCCAAACAATTTATAGCTAATATATTCTCTAGTTTTGTGTTTATGTTTCTCTTTACAGGTATTTCACACACGTTAATCAAGCGTTAAAGATTCAAGTTCATATGTGTGGATTTACCTAGGTATAAGTTTAGTTTACTTACATATATTGTATGATTAGATCTAAGCTCAATATATGTACACTTAACACGATTTTTGACGTTTTCTATCATCTAAGCTCAATATATGTACACTTAACACGATTTTTGACGTTTTCTATCATATAAATGATTTTTCATCAAAAGTTGTTACACTATCTTATATCTCATGTTTACAGCTCTTTCATAATTAATTATATATATAATACATGCATAATATATATATACATATTTACAAGCCTTATGTTAATTTTTATGTTCACGAAAAACAGGTTTTCTGAACACTTTTCAAAAACAGGGAGTTTTCACAAACGAAAATTGACTTTTTTAAACATTCCTTTCCAACATGTTTATTTCATCATTTAGAAACTTTTCCCAAAGTTTCACTATTTTTAGAATTGATTTGATATTTTTAATGAATTTTCAAAATAGCCCAAAAACCTGTCATATGAAATATATCAGATTCCGATCGACTGGCGCGGTCGACCGCCAATGGTATTTTTCCTTGGCATGGCTTTTTTTGTGCTCGCGGTCAACCGTGGCGGTCGACCGTGAAAATATCCAGAGACTTTCGCGGTCGATCGCCGCGGTCGACCGCCAGCTTTATTTTCTCATACCCTGTGTTTTTGAGCTTGCGGTCTCGACCGCCAAACTGTCAGTTCACTTCCAACAGCTAGTTTTTATAGATGTTTTTAAATTGGTTTTTTGGTCTTTTACTTATGTTTTTGCTGATGTATTGGGGTGCTATAAATTCCCAATTGCTGCTCTCCTTCTAAATCATCCAAGAAATCCAAGTTTTGTGTTTAACAAAATCTTAAGTGTGTTTATAGTGTGGGTTGTGGGGTGTGATTTAGTGAGTGTGAGCTTCATTGTTGTAGGCAATAAAAATTGCCTTTAAATCCTTATCAGAGAAGTTCAGAACAAAACTGCTAAAACCTCACCCGAAATAGCGAAAAAGGGGAAAACGCAGATATCTCTCAAACCGTAAGGAATTTGGCAAAACGGAGGAAGCGAACCGAAGCCTTCGGCTCGGTTCGGATGGCTCCATCTCGTCGAGATAGGCGATTTTCATATATAATTCGTCCAATTCCGACTTACGGTTTGAAAGTTACGGCCTATTCTTCAATCCATGCTCAGGAGCTCGCCTGCAACTCAAATTCGCCTGCAGTCCCAAATCCGCCTACAGACCCAAGTCTGCCTGCGCACCTGAGCTCGCCTGCAAACCCAGTTCGCCTGCTAGCTCGCCTGCAGACCCAAGTCCGCCTGCAGTCCCAAACTCACCTGCAGACCCAGTTCGCCTGCAAGCTCGCCTGCAGACCCAAGCTGCAGACTCGCCAGCTCACTGTCAACTGCCCACTTGGAGTATGGGAACAGTTACATCAGTGGTCAAATCCCACAAATCAAGGGAGAGGGCACAATACTCCAGGCCCGTCAGATGGCCGTCCACAGTACGAATGAGCGGACAGGCGCCGAAACAGCCTGCACCCTCATAAATGCGGCTCACCTCAGTTGTCCAGGTGAAGGGACGAGAGCCGCCAACGCTCGGTGGTTGGTCAGATCCACGCAAGCATCTGACAGCCGTTGTCACGCATACGAGGAGGGGCTTTCCCACTCCTATGTAGCGTGATGCAGAGCACAGCTCTTCGAATGACCATTGACGGTACGAATGAACAGCAGGACGTCTCCGAACAACGTGTGGTCACATCCCATAATTCAAGGAGCAGTCAAGCTATCTCCCTCACCTCTATTAGTGGTCAAATCCCATGAATCAAGGGAGAGCCCATGCCATCCCTTGCCTGTTAAAACCCATCTTCAGCAGCATGAAGAAGGGGGATTGGCCGTTGCATATTCTGCTGGCTAATCTCCCAAAGGTTGAACCTGGACCTTTGCCAAAGGCTCCCTCATTTGAGAACCGAAGCTCCGGCAGCAACTTCGATCGGATCGTCCAAGGGAAGCAGACTCGGCACGAGCACCGAGCGAGGCATCCTATCGCCACCTAAAGTCCCCACACAAAACAAAGAGGGCCTTCCCTCTGCTTCTGTTGTAAACATTTGATTTGTTAGTTTGTAATAAGCTTTCTTATAAATACAAACGAAACTCCTTTCTTCGGAAGAATCAAATTTTCACCCTACAGAAGATGGCGACCACAGTGGGAGAATCCGTTCATTCAGATGAATTGGTGGTGGCGCAGTCTGACGAAGTTGCTGCAGGGACTACTGTTGAGTCCCTTGTGATCAAATTCGAAGGGTACTTACAATCGTCCTCTTCTCGCAGCAATACATCTCGCGATGGTTGCAGAGTCGTGCGGGTGGCCCAGCCCCAAGAGGCTGAGGCAACCAAGCCTGAGGGATCTACCCAAGCCGAGGCAGGGGGTTCTTTTCCCCCCGAACCAGTTGAGGCCGAGCCGAGATTCGAGAATGCAGGTCTAGGGGCTGCTGAATGGGTCGATGAACGATCCTCGCAGACCCCTGTGCAAGAGGAATCAACCATTTGTGTCGACGCAGAATACGCCTCCGTCGTCGACATGAACGCTCCTCGTTCAAAAAGATCCAAACAGCGGCGACGAAAAGCTCTCGCTCGTCTCGAGGCGCAATCCCTCATCCCCCACGACAGCCTGAATTATTATTCAAGCTTGGGGGAATCAACCTTTTGTGCCAGGTTCCCATTTTTGGCGAACCGCTCAAATCAGGCGAGCCTAGCAGTTTAGGCGAGCCCATCTCTTTGAGCCAGGTTCCCGATTTTGGCAAACCGCTCAAATCGGGCAAGCCTAGCAGTTTAGGCGAGCCCAACCTCTTGAGCCAGGTTTCCATTTTTGGCGAACCGCTCAAATCGGGCGAGTTTAACAGTTTAGGCGAGCCCCACTCTGTGAGCAAGGTGCTCAATTTTGGCGAACCAAGGGCACCTGGCGAACTCTGCAGTTTAAGAGGGCTTCGTCAAACAAGCGAACTTCACCAAGCTCGCCTGACGGCCCAAGATCGCCAGAAAGGCGAAGCAACAGCTCGCCAGACAGGCGCAGGCACACTGTGCCAATCTCGCCTGACGGGCGAACCTCGCCAGCATGAACCTCGCCAACACGCTCACGCCCAAATGGGGGTGGCCACCTCGTTTGCCTGCACGGGTCTGACGTCCGTCTCTGACGACGACGACGACGACGATTGCTCAGCAGTGGCAATGTCGGAGACTTCAAGCTCAGTTCAGGGCAAGCACACAAATGTGCACATGACTGACATCCCTGAGGAGATGTCTAGGAGGCTCGACGAGCAACAAGCAACCATCGACTCCCTGAAGGAGATGTTGGAGCAGCTCCTGAGCGAGAAGAAGAGGAAGAGAGAGAGGACTTCGCGGGCTTCGCATAAATCCTTGAAGCACAAAGAGCGGGTGCCTACTCCTTCTCACTCCTCATCCGAGTCATCTAGAGGAGCGTCATCTTCGGGCCATAACCCAAGAGACAAGAGGTTTGACGATCTCCAAAGTCAACTCGACGCCTTGAAGCTCCAGAAGCATGCGAACAAGCTGGGGGTTGTCAGACCGTATCCAATTGAATGGGATGCGGTCTCCTACCCGGCAAAGTTCGAGCCGCTGGACCTCCTGCAGTTCAATGGAAAGGGTTCTCCTACCCAGCACATCTACTACTTCCAGGCGCAAACTGGACACATAGTGGGAAACGATCCCATTATGACTCGACTGTTCATTGGTACCCTCAAGGGGGTCGCTTTTGAATGGTTTCGCAGATTGGAGCCTGGGTCCATCACCTGCTGGAAGGACATGGAAAGGCTCTTCGTGGCCAGATTCTTCGATGATGACACAGAAGTATCTATGGCCACCCTGCTAACTGTGAAGCAGAGGAAGACAGAGTCTGTAAGCAGCTTTGTCAAGAGATTCAGAAACCGATCGTTGCATTCCCGCGATCGAGTTTCCGAGGCCACGCTCATCGAGATGTGCCGGAACAATCTCTCCATCAGCGTTCTGTCCAATATGGGCGCTGTTGAAGCTCGCTCATGGAAAGACTTACTCCGCCAAGGAGAACAAGTCGAGAGCATGCTCAAGCATATGGGTGACGAAGACCCGCATGAATTTCGAGGGGATGATGACCAAGATGCCTTGGTAGTGGAGACCGATCCCTCATATCCTCCAAATTTCCCCCGTTGATCCTCTTCAACAGGACGGCGGGCCCACATAGTCGCTCTAATCGCGACAATCTTGTCAAGTTAACACTACACCTCTGACAATCTCCCGTCGATCCTCTTCAATAGGACGACGGGCCTACAAAGCTATCACGTTAACAATCACCTCTGATAGTTCTTCGACACTCCAACTGGTGCATGAGTTTAAACTGCTCCCTTAACACTCCGACAAGTACACGAGTATAAACTGCTTCTTCTGACACTCCAACTGGTGCATGAGTTTAAACTGCTCCCTTAACACTCCGACAAGTACACGAGTATAAACTGCTTCTTCTGACACTCCAACTGGTGCATGAGTTTAAACTGCTCCCTTAACACTCCGACAAGTACACGAGTATAAACTGCTTCTTCTGATCCTCCAACTGGTATAAGAGGTTAAACTATTCCCCACACTTCCACTTCTTGAGCCAGGTTCCCAGTACGGGCGAACCGCTCAAATCAGGCGAGCCTAACAGTTAGGTGAGCCCCACTTCTTGAGCCTGGTTTTCATTTATGGCGAACCGCTCAAAACAGGCGAGACTAGCAGTTCAGGTGGGCTGCATCAAACTCCCACTTGGTCAAACCTTCAGATAGTTAGGACCAAAGCCACAATCCCCCGCCAATCCTCTTCAATAGGATGGCGGGACCCCCACTGTCACGTTAACAGTTACCTCTGACAAATCAACTTACCAGTCCTCTTCAATAGGATGGTAGGTCCATAGAGTTGCTCAAATCGCAATAAACTCCCACTGTCATGTTAACACTACACCTCTGACAAAATCAACTTACCAATCCTCTTCAAAAGGATGGTAGGTCCTCAAAGTCGCTCCGATCGCGGCAATTCCTATCACGTTAACGATTACCTCTGATAGCCGACACCGTCATTCCCGCAAATGACGTTGTCCGATCAGTCGTCATACTCATACGTCCCTGAACGATTTGATTCTCCCAGCACCGTCTTTCCCATAAAAGGCGTTGTTGTTTGATAGTGGCCTACTATGCGATGTGCTGCTATTTCAGGGTTCGTCTTTGCCCCAAGAGAAGACAAATCAGGGTTCGTCTTCATCTTTGCCCTAAGAGAAGACAAGTTTCCCCCTTACACTCCAACTGGTGCATGAGTTTAAACTGCCCCCTTATACTCCGACTGGTGCATGAGTCTAAACTGCCCCCTTATACTCCAACTGGTGCATGAGTCTAAACTGCTCCCTACACTCTTAATCCAAATGCCTCGAAAGGCTAAGGATAGAGGAGAAATTTTAGCATTGAGCCTAAAAGAAACTCCTCAACAACTTACCATGCTAAGGGCAAGAGCATGGCTAGTCCAACTCAAACGGCAGTTGGTAAAGACAAATCAAGTCCGTTGATAGCTGAGGGTTTGCTCAAAATCCTAGAAGGCGATCATCAGCTGCGAGTGAAGAGCAGGGATCACTTTACGGGACTTCATATCCAAAGTGTTCCAGACCCCATGCGGCCTGATTCAGGTCTGAAAACTTTGGAGGGGGTTTTGTAGGCAATAAAAATTGCCTTTAAATCCTTATCAGAGAAGTTCAGAACAAAACTGCTAAAACCTCGCCCGAAATAGCAGAAAAAGGGGAAAACGCAGATATCTCCCAAACCGTAAGGAATTTGGCAAAACGGAGGAAGCGAACCGAAGCCTTCGGCTCGGTTCGGATGGCTCCATCTCGTCGAGATAGGCGATTTTCATATATAATTCGTCCAATTCCGACTTACGGTTTGAAAGTTACGGCCTATTCTTCAATCCATGCTCAGGCTAGGTTCGGATGGCTCCATCTCGTCGAGATAGGCGATTTTCATATATAATTCGTCCAATTCCGACTTACGGTTTGAAAGTTACGGCCTATTCTTCAATCCATGCTCAGGAGCTCGCCTGCAACTCAAATTCGCCTGCAGTCCCAAATCCGCCTACAGACCCAAGTCTGCCTGCGCACCTGAGCTCGCCTGCAAACCCAGTTCGCCTGCTAGCTCTCCTGCAGACCCAAGTCCGCCTGCAGTCCCAAACTCACCTGCAGACCCAGTTCGCCTGCAAGCTCGCCTGCAGACCCAAGTCTGCCTGCAGTCCTAAGCTCGCCTGCAGACCCAAGCTGCAGACTCGCCAGCTCACTGTCAACTGCCCACTTGGAGTATGGGAACAGTTACATCAGTGGTCAAATCCCACAAATCAAGGGAGAGGGCACAATACTCCAGGCCCGTCAGATGGCCGTCCACAGTACGAATGAGCGGACAGGCGCCGAAACAGCCTGCACCCTCATAAATGCGGCTCACCTCAGTTGTCCAGGTGAAGGGACGAGAGCCGCCAACGCTCGGTGGTTGGTCAGATCCACGCAAGCATCTGACAGCCGTTGTCACGCATACGAGGAGGGGCTTTCCCACTCCTATGTAGCGTGATGCAGAGCACAGCTCTTCGAATGACCATTGACGGTACGAATGAACAGCAGGACGTCTCCGAACAACGTGTGGTCACATCCCATAATTCAAGGAGCAGTCAAGCTATCTCCCTCACCTCTATTAGTGGTCAAATCCCATGAATCAAGGGATAGCCCATGCCATCCCTTGCCTGTTAAAACCCATCTTCAGCAGCATGAAGGGGGGAGATTGGCTGTTGCATATTCTGCTGGCTAATCTCCCAAAGGTCGAACCTGGACCTTTGCCAAAGGCTCCCTCATTTGAGAACTGGAGCTCCGGCAGCAACTTCAACTTCGATCGGATCGTCCAAGGGAAGCAGACTCGGCACGAGCACCGAGCGAGGCATCCTATCGCCACCGAGGAACCCACGTTAAACAAGGAGGGCCTTCCCTCCGCTTCTGTTGTAAACATTTGATTTATTAGTTTGTAATAAGCCTTCTTATCAATACAAACGAAGTTCCCTGTTTTCGGGAGATCAAAATTTACACCTACAATTGTGTTCTCACTTATTATTTGAGAACAAATCATTGTATTTAACTTTTATTTGTGAGAATCACTTGTAATACACTTGTACACCGAGAGAAGTGTGAGGCGAGAGACAGGGTCGAATCCAATAGGAGTGGCGTCAATTGACGAACCTAGGGATAAGTTGTAACCAAGCACTTGAGGAGGAGAACACGGGATAGGTTCCTACACTTAGTGTATAAAGTGTGATTGCATAATGGTTGTGTAGTGTGAGAGTTTTCGGTGATCTTGTAAACCGAGTGTGTAGAAGTTCCGGCTTCCAAATCGGTTTGTGATAGTGGATATCTCCTCGAGGTGAGGAGCGGGGACGTAGGTCGTGGTGACCGAACCTCGTAAACATATCGTGTGTTTGTGGTTTGCTTAGCGTATATTCTTATTTGTGCTTATTCTTATTGTTCTTATTCATATCTATCTCTTGCAAGAATAAATTGATCTACATAATTTTTAATTGGCAATTAATTGGGATTAGATTAGCATAAGATCCTAATCACCCTCCCCTCTAGGGTCTAACAATTGGTATCAGAGCTTGGTGCTCCTTGATTTAAGGACTAACCGCCTTGAGTTAAAGATCCAAGTTATTGTATTTGTGCTAATCTAATTTTGATTACATTGTGCTTCTTGCTTTTCATCTTTATGGATATGTATGATTCATCTTGTTTAGGATATGCTATTAATATTGCTCATCGTTTGGATATTTTTCCCTATGCTTAATGGCGTATTAGATTCAAACTTTTCGTTCAATCTAAACAATTTGATTTATGGGAAATTATTGAGGGTGCCTATGTTGTTCCCATTTTGGAAAAGTCCAAATGGTGTGAAAATGATAAAAGATTGTTTAACATGAATAAGCTTTTGTTAGAATATTTGATTAACGCTTTTCACTCATCGTTTTATAACAAATTTGCTAATTTTGATAGTGCTTTCTCCTTATGAAAATTTATTGAAGCACATGAAGGAAATTGGAGGCTATTCAACAAGCATTGGAAAATCCCGCTTTGAGTTCTAAGGAAGCCTCATCTTCATGTACAATACCACTAGGTGATAACCCTAGTGAGGTATGCGATAACGATGATATTATTACTTTTAATGAACTTGCTCTTGAGTTTGAAAAATTACACAATTGCTATATTGATGTAAAGAGTAAGTATGTTAATATGAAATTCACTCATGAAACACTAGCCACTAAATTTAATTTTATTGCAAATAAAAATATAATTCTTAAAGAATACAATGAAAATTTGAAAATTGAAAATGCAAGTTTACTTCATGAAAAACCTGATGCTATGTTAGAAGTAGATAAGTTGAAATCTATGATGAGTAATCTTGTTTATCCTACTTCTAGTAGCAATGCTTGTATGCACAATGATGAGTTGAATCAAATGAGAAAACGAATATCTACTTTAGATTCAACACTAAATACTTGTATTGCTAATAATAAAAAGCTTATGGACTTATGTGCAAAGCTCAATGTTAATTCTTCTAAGAAACCTATTCGCTATGCACATATGTATGACAAAATTCACAAATGTTCCATTTGCGGTCTTAAAGGTCATTTAGCTCAATTTTGTCATAATGCACCAAAAATTGACAAGCATATTCATGATTGTGCATCCCATCAAGCTTCTTCATCACATACATATGTACACACACATAGTGTAAATCATAAACATGCTCATGTGTATAAATATGATTATTGTGGTCGTTTTGGCCATTTGGCCATGTTTTGTTTCGATTTGAAAAGAAATTCTCGTTTGCAAAATAATTACAAAGAAAAATCTATTTTTTCAAATGAACCACGTGCATTCCATTTTGGTCAGCATAAACCATTCAAACCTCTACATTGCACAAATTGCAATCGTATGGGTCATGTTTATAATTTTTGCTTTGATCGTATCGGTGCACAAAACACGTCCAAGCGGGTTCATAACCCTAGGGCCTTGGATTTAAATGATAGGGGTCATGTCCCTAAGTTTAGTGGTACAAAAATGATTTGGGTAACAAAATAATTTTTATATCATTTTTTTGTTGTTTTGTTCGTTTTTGTTTTTGCTTTTGGTTTTTGAATATAAATCTTTCTTTTTGTTTAGCTAAAATAAATCATTTGTATGATTTTATAGCTAAAAACATTTATATATATTTTATAAAACATTTGGTATATTATAAAACAAATTTCTTAAAGGTCTAAATTAAAAAATTTCTCAAAATCCAATTTTTACATTGCATGTGCTCTTTATCTTCCTGCGGTCGACCGACCCGGTCAACCGACGAAGTCTCTGTAAGTTGTTTCGGTCGACCGCAAGAAATTTTTTCAGCTTCGATCTTTAATTTTATCGGGTTTCGGTTTTTATTTATAACTGTTTCAAAACCTGATTTGTTCTCCATCATCGATCATTAGCTTGAACGCATCTGGACCGTTGGTTTTTCCTCTAAAGAACATAATCCCCTTCCTTCCTCTTTCATTCGTTCCCAATTCTCTCATCAAATTTGATCTCCCAGCCCTGTTCTCGCGGTCTGCTGCCACCATCTCCTGTCGACCGAAGCTCTATTCTTCTCCTTCAGATCTTTCATTGTGCTGGGTACATTCTTCATCATCTCTTTAAGTTCTTAAGTCTTGTTTTTGTTTTAGGGTTTGATCACTTATACTTACTGTGCTCTATTTACATTTCCAGGGTTTTCAATATTTTGTTATATTTTATTCAAAACCCTAATCTATCATGCCTCCTAGAAAAAGATCTAAATCTGATGTTGGTTCATCTTCCTCTGTAGCCTCTCATTATGAGGATTTTTTGTTGTTTAAATCCCTAGTTAAAAAATATAGGGAATTGTGCAAACTAAAAATTCTTCCTACCAGATATATCAAATTTAATCAATTAGCCATGTATGACACTCATACCATTCTACATGATGTTGGGTTGGTCAGACTGTTAGATAAGGAACGTAAAGTTCCTTATTATCCTTTTCTGGTTTATCTGTTTTATGCCAACTTATCTGTGATATCCTCGTAAAGTTCCTTATTATCCTTTTCTGGTTTATCTGTTTTATGCCAACTTATCTGTGATATCCTCTGCTGATGGTCTTCATTATGCCAACTTATCTGTGATATCCTCTGCTGATGGTCTTCAGACCATTAATACATCTGTTAAACATGTTACAATTTCTTTTTCTGCCAACGAACTTGCGAGGATTCTCAAAATCCCGACAGGTGATGTTGACCTTATGTCTGTTGAGCTTGATGATCCAGCTGTGAACCACCTCTTGTTTAAGCCCGGTTGCACTTATCCAATGAACAATAATTCTCTTAATCCAAATTCCAAACTCATTGTTAGAATTATTGCTCAAAATTTGATTCCTAAAACCGGTAGTTTCGATCATTTTGCTTCTGACAAGATCAATGCTGTATATGCCATATTTGTCAAAATAAAAGTAGATTGGGCAAACGTTTTTCTCAAAAACATGGTATTGAAGCATTTCAAATTTCTACCCTTTGGCTCCTTTATCACCCTTATCCTTCAACATTTCGGTGTTGATCTCACCCATGAACCCAAAATTGAATCTAAGAAGGACTTCTTTGATAAGGTCTCACTTTCCCGGATGCAGATTTCCAGTTTCTTATCTGATCCTATTCAGTCATCATCATCTTGTTCCCGGTCTAGAGCTTCTTCCTCATCCACTTCTAACATTTGTGACCATGTGGATCGTCTTGAGACTCAGTTCTCAAGTGTTTAGAAGCAAGTCTCAACTATCCAGAGGGATATTAGGACCATTCTATCCTATCAGCATCAGTCTCTCGGGATTCCGGATCCCTCTTCCAGTTCTGAGTTTGATTCTGAGGAGGGCCCTGCTGATGGCTCTGGCTCTTCTGATGGTGATGGTGATGGTGATGATGATGGTGACGGTGATGATTGATTTTGCTGCTTATTGGAGTTTTTATTGATTTCTATGCTTATGGTGATGTTCCATTCTGAGTTGTAGAACTTGATATTTATGTTTGAGTGTAATAACTCTATATTTGTGTGGAACTATGTGACTTTTTATGTATAGTTTGCAGTCTTGTGGAACAAAATATGCCTGTGGAAAAACTATGTTGTTTCTGATGCTTAAGTGATATTTTATGATTTATTGTGTTAGTTTATCTTTTCTATGAACTATGCACGGTGGAAACAATTTTCATGCTTTGTTTGTGGAAAATATGTTGCTAATGATGAGTTCTTTGGTTTATATATTGTTTATGGTTGCTTTTTGGACGAATAATTATTGTTTAGCTCCTATATATGTTCTTTAGATGTCATTTATTCAATTTGACAGGGGGAGCTTTTGACATACACTTGATTTTTTTTTATCTGTGCTTATATGCAGGGGGAGCGTTGCTCCTATTTTTATTTTTTCCTTTTTGATGTTGTCAAAGGGGGAGAAAAATCCACATATGGTTTATATATTTATTCATATTCATATATGATTTACGTGATTATTCATGTATGATTTTTTCATGTTTGGCTTATATGTGGTTTATCAGTTTATAATTCATATTCATGTATAAATTGTTTGCCATCATCAAAAAGAGGGAGATTGTTGACCCTATAGTTTTGATGATGATTTGTCAAACAATTTATAGCTAATATATTCTCTAGTTTTGTGTTTATGTTTCTCTTTACAGGTATTTCACACACGTCAATCAAGCGTTAAAGATTCAAGTTCATATGTGTGGATTTACCTAGGTATAAGTTTAGTTTACTTATATATATTGTATGATTAGATCTAAGCTCAATATATGTACACTTAACACGATTTTTGACGTTTTCTATCATATAAATGATTTTTCATCAAACGTTGTTATAATATCTTATATCTCATGTTTACAGCTCTTTCATAATTCATTATATACATATAATACATGCATAATATATATACATATTTACAAGCCTTATGTTAATTTTCATGTTCACGAAAAACAGGTTTTCTGAACACTTTTCAAAAACAGGGAGTTTTCACAAACGAATATTGATTTTCCAAAAATTCATTTTCAAACATGTTTATTTCATCATTTAGAAACTTTCCCCAAAGTTTCGTGAAAACATCTAGAGAGTTTTGCGGTCGACCGCCAGCTTTATTTTCTCATACCCTGTGTTTTTGAGCTTCGCGGTCGACCGCACCGGTCGACCGCCGAACTGTCAGTTCACTTCCAACAGCTAGTTTTTACAGCTATTTTCAAATTGGTTTTTTGGTCTTTTACTTATGTTTTTGCTGATGTATTAGGATGCTATAAATACCCCATTGCTGCTTTCCTTCTAAATCATCCAAGAAATCCAAGTTTTGTGTTTAACAAAATCTTAAGTGTGTTTAAGAGCTGTTTAAAGTTGACTTCATCAATCTGTTTTTAAGAGAAGTTTTTCTACAACAAGAAGTGGCCTTCAAATCCTATTGGGATCATCATCTACTGTTCTTCTTGTTTGAGAAGTCTTCTAAACTCTTATATAGCTTGTTATTTTATTTTCATTTTATTTAGCTATATTTATTGAGTTTCATTCACTGTTATCACACACACTTATTGAGCTAAATATTTTTATACCATATAGTGTGGGTTGTGGGGTGTGATTTAGTGAGTGTGAGCTTCATTGTGTTCTCACTTGTTATTTGAGAACAAATCATTGTATTTAACTTTTATTTGTAAGAATCACTTGTAATACACTTGTACACCGAGAGAAGTGTGAGGCGAGAGACGGGGTTGAATCCAATAGGAGTGGCATCGGTTGACGAACCTAGGGAGAGGTTATAACCGAGCACTTGATGAGGAGGACACGGGCTAGGTTCCTACACATAGTGTGTAAAGTGTGATTGCATAGTGGTTGTGTAGTGTGAGAGTTTTCGGTGATCTTTTAAACCGAGTGTGTAGAAGTTTTGGCTTCCAAACTGGATTGTGATAGTGGATATCTCCTTGAGGTGAGGAGCGGGGACGTAGGTCGTGGTAACCGAACCTCATAAATATATCGTGTGTTTGTGATTTGCTTAGCGTATATTCTTATTTGTGCTTATTCTTATTGTTCTTATTCATATCTATCTCTTGCAAGAAGTATATTCTTATTTGTGCTTATTCTTATTGTTCTTATTCATATCTATCTCTTGCAAGAATAAATTGATCTACATAATTTTCTTATTCTTATTGTTCTTATTCATATCTATCTCTTGCAAGAATAAATTGATCTACATAATTTTTAATTGGTAATTAATTAGGATTACATTAGCATAAGACCCTAATCACCCCCCCCCCTCTAGGGTCTAACAGTTGGTATTGTCCATCTTCACATTGCCAAAGTCACTTGCTTTATACGACATGAAAAGGTTGTGATTAGAGGTAGCATGACATGTAGCTCTTGTATCTACTATCCACTCGGAATTCTGACTTGTAACATATACACAATCTTCTTCCCTACAAATGAGAATAACATCGGTCTCAGAAAAAGTAACTGTAGTGTCACTGTCAGCTTTCTTCTTCTCATCTTTGTTTTCATCTTTGTTTCCAGCTTGCTATTTCTTTAATGCCCAACAATTTTTCTGGCTTCCCACAATAAAAATAACCTCTCCCTTTAGACTTTGATCTGCTCTTGGATGTGCCACGACCTCTGGACTGGTCCTTTGTACCTGCTCCTGCCCCTGTTTTTCATGATAAGTGTCTGTGAGTTATCTGTGCTAGTAGACTTCCTCCGAGTCTCCTTATTGAATAAACTACTAGTAATCATACTCATCGATAACACACCATCTGGATCTACGTTGCTGACTGTCATAACTAGTGTCTCCCAACTGTCTACCAAAGAACCAAATAGCAACAAAGTATGTAGCTCATCATCGATAGTCATCTTCATGGTAGTTAACTGATTAATTAAACTCTTGAACTCATTCAAGTGTCCTGCTATGCTGCTTCCTTCTTTGAATTTTAAATTCACTAACCGCCTCATAATAAACACCTTGTTTCCCGCGGTCTTCTACTCGTAGAGATCCTCAAGCTTCTTCTAAAGAGACTTCGCATTAGTCTCGCCCGATAATAATGAAACACACTAACGTCGATCCACATCCGAATATAACCGATCGTCTTCATGTGTTGTTTCTCCTATTCTTTATCATTCATCTTTTTTGGCTTGACTTCATCACCCTCAATAGGGTCATGTAAATCTTTACAATACAGAATATCTTCCATCTTGAACTTTCATACTTACCAATTAGAACCATCAAATTTCATCATTGTGACAAAACTCTTCATCTTTTACATCCCAAAACACGCCTCAAACCAGGGCTCTGATACCACTTGTTAGGAATTTTATGGAGATTAACCTGCGGAATTAAACACTAAACGAACTACGACACCAATAAAAATACCACAAGCAAACAAACACCAAGATTTAACGTGGTTCGGTAAATTGTGCCTACGTCCACGGGGCAATCCAGAAAAAAATATTCCACTATGAATCAAGAGTACAATCCCTCCAAGTTACATCTAAACTTGAGGATTAAATCACAAGAGAAAATGCAGTGTTATCTCTAGGACATCAAAACCCTAAAACTCATCTCACCAAAGATCTCCAACTTTCGCGAAGAAACCAACACCGTACCCTCGACGGCGTCGTCGTTTTGAAGACAACTGCTTTTGAATCACTGCAATCGGACAACCGAGTGACCCAGAATCTGAACTTTTTCTCTCTCTCTCTTCTCGGATTACTGTAGCGTCGGTTACTGTTCACCCAAAAAACAAAAAGACATATTTTTCATATATAGAGTTCCCCAAACTTATTCCTATTTCAAATAAATTATCCAAATTATCTTCTAGATAGAATTCTAATTCGTATGAACTTCATGTGAGCTTTATCCTGGACCAGACCCACAACACAAAATACTCCATGAGCGCCGTGGTGCACAACTAGATTCAACAATAAGGAAGCTCAATGTCGATGGCGGCTTTGACAGTATATATATCAGGTGTTGTTGCAATGGGTGGGATAATCCGAGATGACTCAGCTATTACTCTTGTTGGTGCTTTTGTTTTTCCCGAACGCTAAGGGCCTGTTTGGTTCACCAAGGACTAGGAATAGGATTAGGAATCCTATTTAATTTATGGATTCCAACCTAATCCATAAAAATTTTATAGACAAGTTTGAGTTTTATGGAATCCCACTTTTTTGGCTTTTAATATTTGTTTCACCCAAAGGATTAGTAATCCCACTTTTATAGAATTGTTCCAATTCCTAATACCATGTTTGGTTCAAGGAGTCAATTTTTCTTGGGATCGTTACTGTAGCAACGGACATCTCAATTTTGCGTTTAATAAATACTGTAGCAACTGATTTAAGCCGCCAAATCATATTTCCAGCAGCAAAGACTGTAACCACATTTACATTTCACTGTAGCAACGGAAATAAGCCCCAAGAAACAGATTTTCAAGCATCAAACACTGTAGCAACGGATTTAAGCCCCCAAATTCATATTTCTAGCAGCAGACACTGTAACAACATTTACATTTCACTGTAGCAATGGTAATAAGCCCAAAAACCAGATTTTCAAGCATCAAGCACTGTAGCAACGGCTGTTTCTTAGGAATCACTGTAGCAACGGCTATTTCAGGGGTATGGTGTCTGTAAATACACCTTGAGGCCTCACATATAATCCCATCTTTCTCATTTTTCAACCCAAAAAAAAAATCCCAAGCTCTTCAATTTGCTGCAGGATGATATCAGAAGGGTGCTGGCAGAATTATGAAGTTTATTGCGACTGCAATCTCCGAACACCGATGAAAGTGTGCAAGAATGGAAAAAATAAGGGTAGGTGTTATTGGGGGTGTGCAAAATTCCCAAATAAAGAATGCAATTTTTTCGAATGGGCTAAAGAAAGAGGAGAGTCATCAAGCACCCAAGGAAGCCAATATGTCAAAGAAAATAGGTACGGAGATAAATATATCTTGCAATCAAAGAAGCTGAAGAAAGAATTGAGACTTGTCGAAAATCAACTACTAGCTTGGAAAATTTCGGCAATTTTCTTAGCAATTTTTTGTGTTATTTTAATTATTACAAACTTCATGTCATGTACTTGTAATTGCAAAAACTATTGAGGATGTAATGAAAACTGTTGTTTGACTTGGGTACAAATTCTAATTGATATTGTATGGCTCAGTAATAGATCAACTTGTCATCATTGATTGCCCCACCTATAACTTACATGTTTATTACAGATTGCATTATAAGGATGAATTGCCTCGCCTAGACATTGTCAATTCAATGTAGGCTGCAATGTCATCCCCTTTTGCCTCATCTGGATATAATAAACAATGTAAGTTAGATTGCATTCTCAGTAAACGCTGATCATCATCATTGCCAAATATCAAGTGCAAGGAGCTACACAAGCTGAAAACCAAACCGCAAATTAATCCACAGGCAAGGAAAACCAAAACAGCTCCCACAAAGCAGCAACCCCCATTACAGGATCTACACAAGCTCTGAACAAAACAGAAACAAACCCAGGGGTCAAGAGCTACACAAGCTCAGAACCAAAAAACAACAAACCCAGCAGCAAGGAGGTAGACAACCTACAACGAAAACAGCAACAACCCAGGGGTCAAGAGCTACACAAGCTCAAAAGAAAAAAGCAACAAACCCAACAGCAAAGGAGGTAAACAACCTCTGTCAAAAACAGCAACAAACCCAAGTCACAGGAGACAAACAAGCTCAGCACAAAACAGGCACAAACCCACCCAGCAAGGAGCTACACAAGCTCTGAACAAAACAGAATCAAACCCCTCGACAGGAGCTACACAAGCTCATAAGAAAACAGACTCAAACCAACCCAGACAGGAGCTACACAAGCTCTGAACAAAACAGAAACAAACCCAGGGGTCAAGAGCTACACAAGCTCTGAACAAAACAGAAACAAACCCCTCGACAGGAGCTACACAAGCTCATAAGAAAACAGACTCAAACCAACCCAGACAGGAGCTACACAAGCTCTGGACCAAACAGAAACAAACCCAGGGGTCAAGAGCTACACAAGCTCTGAACAAAACAGAAACAAACCCAGGGGTCAAGAGCTACACAAGCTCTGAACAAAACAGAAACAAACCCAAGCAACAGAATGTAAAAAGGCAACATCTGTAAACCCAAGTGCACTTACCCATTTACCTGATATCAAAAGCAATATTGGATAATTCAAAGAACTCATTGATCATTCCACGACCATACTTACCTGCACCAAATCATAAAGTATATATTACAAATCATCATTCCCACAAAATATATATTGTAACATTAACAGTTTGCAATTAACACAACAATATCCATCAAAATATAATGGTATTCAACAAACTAGCTATCCGACCAACCTTGGTCGTTAACTAATTTGGTGATGTACCTCTGTTGACCTTCCTTGGATTTTATAAAAAACCTCCTAGCTTCACGTTCATTGTCATATAAATGGTCTAAAACCCTATCGAGGAACTCCTTAGAATATTCAGACCTATGTTCATTCAACGCTTCAGCCAACTGCTAAGTCCAGTGAATAACGTGTTGATTTCTCATTGACTGAGACATTGACTCAACAAAGGCACATAGCATTTCCTCTTCACGATTAGATTTTCTGGTTTTTTTGTTAGATGAGGAAGTCATGTTGTCTTTACTCTTAGTCTTATGTCCAGTGGGGGGTGGTTGGTTAACAGCACCAGAACGTGGTTGGTTGCAAGCATCAGACTGTGGTTTATTTTCACTCTCCTCTAGAATCTCGCAATCATCATCGGGAATAGGTATGGACCTACTAGACCCAATGTTAGCATACACGGGCCTAACAAAATCACCCCTGGCTTGATCATCACCCATGATAACTTGTAAATTTTTGAAGTGAGGAAGGGGTTTGTTTATGTACGCTTTGTACTTAGAATTGGATTTGTCCTGCAATAATAAATACTTATAAGTAGTGAATCAAATGTGTTAAATTGAAGGTGACAATATAGATGCTGAATTAGTTATACCTGGGCCCAAGATTTCAAGGTTTCCTCATCCAATGTAATCATTTTACTAGTTTTATCCCACCCAGCACCACTTATATCAAGGCAAGCTTTCATGTCATTGAATTTGTTCCTCAAACATTTCAAGTGGTTAATGACATGAAGGTGAGTGAAATCAGTCCTGAATTGCATGTTGATTTTCATGGCAGCCATTTTATAAGCTTCAGCCTTGAAGTTCTTGTCTGGCTTCATGCCATCCAATGCTAAATCTGCAAGATAAGGAATAAGCACATCATCGTGCTCTGGAAGCCAAAACTTATTAGCCACGCCTCTTGAGTTCAACCTGGCACAAGGAACCTTTTTTTATGGGCTAATCTTTTCCCTCTTTTCAATGGCGAAGTGTGCTCCGCACCCTCAACGTCATGAACATCCTTTCCACCTGAATCACCAGTGTTCGGTGAAAATTGATTAGGTCCACTACTTTGAGAACTGACTGTGGGAAACATCAAACCATGTGGACTGCCTAACATGCTCATGTATGACATTGGCGGCTGTGTCATCCCATCATAATTACCATCCCATGGTGGGAATGGTGAGAATGTATGCGGAGGTGAGGTGAATGGCTGTGGTCGAACAGGCATGCAGTTCATGTTAATCCCTGAATAAGGATTTTGCTCCGCATTCGAATGAGAAGGCACGCTTTGCTTATCTGCCGGATTGTTATCCATACCTAATATATTTTGTAAGCATAGCCATATTAACAATAAAGAAATATAAAACAATATGGGAACAGAATGCATTTATCAAGGAATATACGAAACGATGATATTTCTGGTTCAAACAACATAAAAAAAAGCAACCGATAAAAGTAGTAATGTTTTGGTACAAGCTAAAAAACAATAAACAATATCGATGCAAACAGTATTTTAAAATTCACCAAGTACATAGCCATAGGACAAATACTACACTAAGTTAAACCGCTCTCCATTGTGTTACCACCATTGTACTTTGCACAATAATCCACCCACATCGCCCAAGCAATTTGATCTCGCATCTCCTTCCATTCATTTCTAACATCTCGATCCTCTCTTTGTGTCCTACTTTGAGTATAGTCCATCACATTTGATTCGTCCTCATTTGTCTCTTCCCCAGTATCTTCATCAATTTCAACATTTTCATTGAAAATATCATCATCCGGATCCTCCAAGGCAATAAAGTTGTGCAACACCGTACACGCTAGTACAATGTCCACTTGAGTGGGAAATGGATAATTCGGCTTCCCCGCAAGAATTTTAAACCGATTCTTCAGTATCCCAAATGTGCATTCAATTTTTGATCTTAAAGATGAATGCCTTAAATTGAATAACTCCTTCCTATTCTTTGGTGTCCTACAGGTGTGCTCTTTTAAATGATATCGGACACCGCGATACGGGGATATAAAACCTAGCATTGTGGTGTATCTAGCGTCACAGAGGTAATATTTACCTACATTAATTGAACAGTATTTTAAAATCTAAAATATTGCCAAGTATATTATTCATAATGTGCACAAGTGAGAATGAATACCATCATAAACTCGGAGCCCGTAAGGCTGTGGTCTGGACAGGGCGTCTTGTAATACCCTATAATCATTTGCCGCCCCCTCCCAGCCAGCCAAGACATAAGTAAATAGTTTATTGGGGGTGCAGGCTGCTAAGATGTTTTGGGTGACCCCTTTTCGCCCTCTAAACCGTGCAACTAGGTCACTAGGTAACACCGCGTCGACGTTTGTGCCATCTATCAAACCAATACAGTCCTATAAAAAAATTATAAATTATTCATAGTTGAATAAAAATAAGTTTATTTGGACCTATGTTCAGCTGTATGTATTTAATTTACCTTAAAGTAAGGAAAATAATTTGAGTTGTTGCAATCTCCTCGGGAACTTCTTTTGGGGCTTGCTTCATGTACCGATCACGCAGTCTATTCATTGCTTGCAGAACTTTATTGAAATATCTGCTAACTGTTTTCCCTGATCTTATGAACTCAGTTCTTATTATTCTATTTTTAGTTTTGTGCCCAAGAATACTTAGGAACATAGCAAGCTGTTCTTCAACTTGAACGTGTCTTGTATCTTTTAATAAATCGTTTGCTTTCATTACTTCAACAAGTTTAAAAAAGGCCATCGGTCTCATTCTAATATAAGATTGGCAGCTATCTTGATAGCCCTCCAGTACACGTCTGAAGTGAGCCTCTCTACAATATATTTTTCTGATCTTTTCTTGCGTCGTACAAGTTGATATTCTCTTGCGCTTAGCACGCATTCTCAAAATACATGTTACCAAAGTGACCACAGCGCAGACAGCTGTATTAGCACACATCCTCTTCAATTCTTCCTCATCTTCCATATCCATCTACATCCGTTTTAAAATTATCATACAGTTACAGCTTAAGATGACTACGTATTTCTTATCAAAATTAAGTAGATAATTGATACAAATATTTATTTCTTTTAAAGCAAGTAATCTAATTAAAATGAAAATTATTTTAACTAGTGTTGCATTCCATCTCACACAATTATCAAGAAGCAATATAGACCCAAAAACAAAAAAACTATATGGTTAGATTGCTAATAATTTACACACTCACAAAAAATAAGGAAATAAAAGGGAAAAAAACAGCAAGTTCAGTACACAGCAATTTTAACTAATTATTTGAGGGCCTTATTTAGATTTTAGAAAGATTTGTGCAAGAAAGCGAAAATAGAAAAATAACTTCTATTCTATTTTCATGTCGTTTATCTATCTAACAACCTAATTCTTGCACATTAACAACAAAATCCAGTACACAAACACCCGCATGAATTGTTTTACTGTAATATTATGAAATTAATCTCTTATGTATTTAACACCGAATGAGTTGGGGTTAAAGCTTTGCTATTATTGCACGTAGTATATACCAAAAATACAGCACAAGTTATATGTGAAGCTCATCTGTTGAGTATTTGTATCCATCTCTTGAGTTGAAGCTCATCTGTGCAGTATTTGTATCCCATGGCACTTCTTTCTCAGAAATTATATGTGAAGCTAAAAATTAATAGACTCTCATGATGGTACCAAGGATCTATTTAAGTCATTATTACAGTCACTCTATTTGCCATACTAAAATAGGAGACAAAGTTGTTAACTTTGTTATTGTCACTTGTTTGAAGAAAATGTATATTTGTACTCTGTAACCAAACAATGGAAGAAAACTGCAGTATGAAGGTTGGTGAGGTATGTAACTATTCAAAACCTCATCACTCTCTATTACTTGTTATATGTTCTAAAACAACTTGTGAGAAGTTTGAGTTAATTCTCATAAAAGAATATTAAAGTTAAATATAAAATTACCTCAAAATACATAGAGGATTACATTATGCGTGCAAAAGTGTTTGGGTAAATTAATCTTTGAAAGAAGATGAACAGCCTCTTCTCCCCTCTTGATCCGTATAGAGTTTCTAGTTGAGCGAAAATAGAAAAAATAGAAAAATAACTGCAGAAATAAGGCAAAATAAGAAAAAAAAATTAATACCTGTCTGATGAAGTTCCAGAATGCCGACGTCCAACCAAAAAACCCATCGAAGTCAATCACAACACCGTAGCCAACAAACACACTCGAAGCAGAACAAGATCGAGAAGGGATCACCAAGAATCGAAGGCAAGAAACCTAACACAAGCTCGGGGAAAACAAAGCTAGGGTTTCGATTTGGAGCCCCGACCCCAAGTAGAAGAAGACGAAGCGCGGGAGAAGAGGCGCGAAGAAGAGGGCGTGCAGGCGGGAGACAAACAACGATTCCAGATCTAGGGATCGAATTCGTGAGATAGGAATCGGAATCGACGTTGAAGCGCCCTGTCAGAAATCTCGCCCAAATCCGCTCATTTTCATCCGATTTGGGTTTCTATAAAAAAGCGATACTGTAGCTACTTTATGGATATAGTAATCCCAAATTTCTGGCTGAGCCAAACCCCAGAATAGGATTCACAGAGAATCCAAAAATTACCAAATTTGCCACTGTCAGACCCCAAATACTAATCCTATTCTATAAACTGGTGAACCAAACAGGCCCTAAGAGGACACCAGAGAACGCGCGCGGAATTGCTGGCTATTACTTAATTATGGTTTGCGGTTTATTATTGACGGTCGGAGCACAATATATAGTTTTGGACTCCGATTGCTTTAAAATTGTTCAGGAAATTTTTATCGACATCCTTTTGGTGATTTTCTTGTGGAAATTAAGAACTGAGCTACGTCGAGTTTGTGATCCTCCATCAACTAAATATACAGCGAGAGATGCAAACAAAAATAGCTCATCATATGGCGGCCCTTGATCATGGCTTTCAGCCTGTTATATATTGGCCATATAGACGCTTTGACGGACATTAATTAGATGCTAGCTGCTTATTTTAGTACTAGTTAATCGATGGTTCTTTCCCACCTGCAGTAGCGGAGCCAGGATTTTAATCTTATGGTGTCCTATAGATGCATCGGTAATGGTGGAAAATACATCTCTCAACATAAGCCACCAAACTATCATTAAGCTGAAAAAATCCGAACACGTGCGCATGTTGGGTTCCTTGCGAGATTCGAACCCGCACGCATGCTGAGTTCCTTGAGACTCTCTTCCGCTAAACCATCTATACTTTTGTTATTTTTATATGTGCTCTCTGACAGATATTCAGTTTTTACTGGTGTCCTAGGAACCCAGAGACACCCATTCAGCTCCGCCCCTGCCCACCTGTGAATGGTCCATAAATCAAAAAAATAAAGAAATAAAAATAATAGAAGTTTCCCCCCATCAACTTTCTAAAAATAATTTCTTAAATAAACATGCGTAGAAAAGTAAATAATTGCAAACGTCGTAATTTTGAAGCTCCATTTTCAAAACGGTATACTTGTTCCGCTCTAGATTAAACCGTAACGATTGGGCGAAGAGGCCAATACACACCAAAGAGGCAACTCACAATCATGCGGGTCCCGCTGACAGAGACAGCACAGAGACGGAATCAATTCCAAATTACCTTCCTAAATCCTATTTGACTGCAAATTTCAAAATTTCAAACTTTTCCCGTTTACCAGGTTCAGGAAACGACGATCGGTGGGCCCCACGTGGGGGAACAGGACACGGTGTCCCCGCCTTTCGCGGTGACGTGTGCCGACAGAGATCTGTCAAGGCTCTAAATCCAGCGCTTAGATTTTTCCCGATACGGTAGGCGTTGACTGGTCCCCCCTAATTATTGGGCAGTGAGTTACAGTTTATTTATCGAATAACCACAGTAACGACTTGGATTTTTTTGGATAATTATTCTTAAATACCCTACAGTTTTTACTACTTTCCACTCAGGGGCTGTTTGGTTGTATGTTTTTACCATGTAAAAGGATGTAAAGTATAAAAAAGTGGGTCCCAATGTCAGCTTTCATCACTTTCAATTGTTTGTTTGTAGTTGTGAAAATAGTGTAAAGTGATTTCATATGCTGATGTGACTTGTAAAGTGATTTCATGAAAAAAAGATATGATTTTAGGAGAAAGCTAACATTAAAGTTAGGAAAAAATAATAAAAAATAATTCCAACCAATATGATCATTTGAGTAGGGACCATTTTTTACACTTTCCAAACAAACAATTAAAGTTTCATTTTGCAAACCAAACAAGTGTTTTATGATTCCAATGGAATAAAAAACAAACAAAGAAAAGTATAAAAGTGAAATTGATGAGGTGGACAATAACTTTCCAAGTTGTGTCATAAATACACAACTTTACCAACAACAACCAAACAGCCCCTTATATATCTTTCTTACTTAATTCTGGTACAACTTATAAGCCATAAAATTTTTAAAACTTGTACTTACGTATGGTGCTTATTTTGGCAACACTTTTTCACCTTAAAGTTTTTAAAAGACTATATTTAAATACACTAAAATTTTTTAAACTGACACTTAAATTTCCTTACTTGATGGTGTCTAAATACACGTTTCAAAAGACTTTGGGATACTTAAATTTTAAATCTAAATTTTAGAATATTTAAGTACAAATTTGAAAACACTAGAGTACATAAGTTGAATTAAAAAAAAAAAATTAAGGTACATAAGTGCTAACAGAAACAAGTGAAACTATACGTGGAAGGTAGGGCAAGCTATTGGATTTTTTTAGTGCAATTAAGCACTTTCTCCCTCCACTAATCTTGTCTCATTACTAGCTAAGAAAGTCTCATCTAGAAATCCAATAGCTTGATGATTGCAGAGTGAGCCTTTTAAATTGATGGTTAGAACCCATGAAAATATCATTGCAAAATGGGAACCCTAAAAAATCTCTCCCATCTTCTTCTCCCTCTTCAATTTCTTCATTAGTATTAGAGCTTTCCGATTAGTGGTGGGTGGCTCTCTCTTGACTATTTCCTAATCAACAACCGACATTTCTTTGTTCACTGCAACCAAGCAAAAACTTTTGATCCGTTGAAGCACTCAAAAAATTTATCTTCTCAATCTCAAAAGCTCATTTTCATCTTCTCTGTGAACATGGCTAGCAAATTGCTTGCTTCTAAGCTTTCGAAGATTAAAAGGTTCAATGGGGGCAAACTATGACTTGTAGCACCGGAAAATCAAATACGGCTTGATTCATGACAATGTAGATAGTGTCCTTGAGAGCATTGCTCCAAATTTGAATAAAAATGCTACTGAAATTCAGAAAAAAGAATTTGAGCAATTGCATCTTAAGGACAATAAGGTAAAAAGCCTGATTTTAATGTTCATGGAAGACAATCTTATAAACGTTTTTGGAAACTTATAAGACCGCACATGAAATGTTGAAGGCTATCAAGGATAAGTATGACACCACGTTTGAGGTGAACATACAATTGTTATTGCATGGGTATAATACACACTGAATGCAAGAAGGTGATAGCGTCATGGAGCACGTCAGCAAGATGATAACTATGGTAAAAGATTTGGCATATGCATATTCTGAAATTGCTGAAAAGATGCATATGACAACTATTTTGAATAGTTTACCACCTTCATTGTCTATGGCTGCCACCACTCTGAGATTGAATGGGACCATCAAAAGGGTCTCAGACTTACCGACTCAGTTAGCAATGGAACAAGACATTCTAGCCAGCAAGAAGGGCATAGATGCGAACGTTGTGCAAGTTGAACAATCAAATGATGTGCAACATAAAAATTCACATGGGATGCAAAAGAATCACCGAACCCATTGTAGGTTGTGTCGAGTCTTGACCCAAGGCAGGCTGGGCCAGTTCGGCCCATAGTATGAACCAACTCATGCACACTCCTCTGGGGAGGTTATGAAAAATTGGGTACGTATGTCTTTCTATATATATATGATTGGATGTGTTGGAGAGCATTTTGAGAAGAAAATATTTTAACATAGAACCCACCTTTTTTTTGTCAATGAAAAAGATATTATTCATTACCAAAATGTGAAGTTTAAGTACATCAAATAATTTTCAGTTTTAACTGGAAAAAACAGCCAATAGATTTTTACATTTGCGCAATTCTCTCCTTAATATAAAAAGGAACATCATCATTAAGGATTTTAGAAAGAATTTGAAACTTTACTGTCCGAAACACAACTTTAGGGTCTTTAGCTTCATTCTGAAAGATTCTTTGATTCCGTTCTTTCCATATGGCATAAACTGTTACTGACAAAGCTAATCTTTTAAGCTTCTTCAAGACCACCTTCTCTTTCAGTCTCATACTATACCATTGGATAATACAATCCCAGTTGTAAGATTTCCATCTGAATTTCATCCAGTCCATAACACTGTTCCATATAGTAGCTGAAAATTCACAATCAAAGAAAAGATGTCCGCAGGTTTCTTGGTTCTGGTATGAGCACAGCACACAGAAGTTTGTGTCAAGGATTCTCAAGTGACACAACTTACCTTTTGTTAGCAATCTAGATTGGACAGCAAGCCAAAGGATGAAAGAGTGCTTAGGATAGAGTCACTCATCCCATATTGTTCTTGACCAAAAAACAGGAGTATTTTGAGGAGAGATTTCATTGTATATAGAAGATATCAGAATTTTACCTCCAAAATAGCACCTGGTGATGATATTTTGCACATTTGAGGCATTGCCAAACTTAGAAATCATTTTATCTCTCACTTTAAGCATTTGCCTCCACATCCATGAATCATTCTTTTTAATTTGAACTTGCCATATATCTGAGTGCCTTAGATAATGTGTGTTCTAGATGACCCTCGGGATGGATGCTAATTGAATAGTTATTAAACGCTTCAACTTTTACTCATATAATTATTAGTTCAATTTTGATTATAGGGGTCCTTCAAGAGAAATCAAGTAACTTTTAGCATTTATAGATATTAAATGAATCAATATGAGTTGTTACATATTCAAATCCTTTGCTTATCAAATATTCCTTTTAAAAATTTACGTGCATGCCTTGCATTTTTATGGAGAAGGTGTTATGTTTAGGTAATCCTGATATTCCTTTTTTTTTAAATAAGATTTTTATGCTAAATTTGAGAGTCTTAAGATTCGTATTTTGGTTTTCTTACCAACTACCAAGTTATATGGCTATATATCATAATTATGAAAGAATAATTTTCGATTACAAATTTAAATGTTAAAGAATACATAACTGCATTTTAATATTCTATAATTATCTTATGAATATTTAAAAGACGTTCATGTTTGAATTTGGTTTAGGAGAGACAGCTTAGAGAAGGGAATCTGAATACAAATACAAAGATTTTATGCAAATGCAAATACGACTATCTCACTATTCTATCCTAGTCTTTTCCAACCTCGGCAAATATAAAATAGTAGATAATTAACGATGGTAACATAAAATTAGACCTAAGTTATGAGTGGTTTCCTAGAGAAAAAACCTACGACAAAGTCAAGTACATTGTGCAATCAGTTTCTCTATTTCAAAAAACGGACTAGTTTGGCGTTGAAATGAGATGTAAAACTTTAGAATTGAAGAGCGCTGCTTCATTTTTTCCCTCGTTAGTTTTTTTTTACTTTTCTTCATATAAAATTAGGGTTATTTAGTACTCGTCCCTCAAATCTTTGATAATTATATATTAGTCCTTCAAATCTCTGAAATTGCCCATTAGATCGTCAAATCATATGGGTCTCTCAATTTGGTCTCTCAATGACCATTAATTAATGTTTAATGGACTAATGAGCAGTTACTACGATTCGAGGGACTAATATGGAATTGTGGAAGATGTAATGGAGTAATATCTAAATAACCCATAAATTTAAGAGAGCCTTAGCATAACTTACCGTTTAATAACAGAAGTGGCCTCGGCTAAAAGTCTGGGCCCAAACGATGGGCTGGTTCTTGAAGAGAATATTTAAACCGAGCACAGGTCCTAGAGCATACTATTTAAACTAGCTTTTGTTCATACATACGCATAAAGGCTACGTTTTATTCCTCACCATCTGGCTTTTACTAATAAAGCTAGTCCCACGCGCGCGAACAATGCGGCACCAAGGTCACCAACCACGCTGCTCCATCGCGACCGGAAATGCAAAGGGTCGCTATGATACCAAGGGTTTAGATCCTCTCCACCACAAAAAAGTAGTGGAGAGATCACTACTTTTAATCTTAATCGTTGATTATTTAGTAGGCGGTTATGATACAATCTAAATCTAACGCTCACCATACCCCCATGTATTGCACTCATTCCTAATTTGCACTAAAAAAAAATCATAACCATCAACTAGATAATCAATGGTTGTGATTATGTAGTGGTCTCTCCACTACTTTTTAGATAGCGAAGATGATCCGAATCCATGATACCAATGCCAAACAAAAGCTAATTGTTAGAGAAAGGAAACCCAAATCTCTTATAAATACGTATCAAACACGTGCTGATGATTATACCCTTACCAAATTGATCTGGACCTAATAGAATTACTCATTTTTCTTCTTCACAACATCCTCCTTAAGAGCAGCTCCAACCGGACTGCATTTCTCCAAAATGCAGCCCGGTTGAGCTCCAACCGGACTCCATTTTTTGGAGTCCGGCTGCAAAATGTCCAAGTCGGCTGCATATTTGGAGCTTTTGCTCCAAATATGCAGCCCCCTCTACTTCACTATTCCCTCTATTTAATTACAATAATACCCTTCTAACTAACTAATTATTTGTAGATATTCAACTTAAAATCAACATAAGTTTATTTCTACTAATTATTTTTAAATAAAAGTTTTACAGTTAGAAATGTTTTGTCGATACCTTCAAAATGAGACTAATATTGAATAATATTAATTGAAATATAAAATTTCAAGAACCAATTAATTAAAAATGAAAAAAATCATTATTTTCAATTCATGTTTTTGCTTTCTATGTAATAGTCGTGGATTTAGTAATATATTAATATGAATGTCTGTTTAATTTAATCCGAATGCCTATTTTATATTAATACATTTAATAATATTATTACTAATATTATTTATATTATATAACTTTTATTTTTTTATTATTTTTATATATTCAAAATGAGAGTAATATTAAATAATATTAATTGAAATATAAAATTCCAAGAATTAAAGAAAATTAATTCTATTTCTTATTATCAATTTATTAAAGAAAATTAATTTTATTTAAATATATGATTACATTATCAATTCATTAAAGAAAATTAATTTTATTTAAATATATGATTACATTATCAATTCATTAAAGAAAATTAATTTTATTTAAATATATGATTACATTATATATTTTTAAAATAAGTAAAAGAATTAAAAAATTGAGAGAAATTAAAATAGAGTTGAAAATGGAGGAGTATGGTTGGAGTTGTAAAACTCTAAAATGGCATATTCTATAGAATATGCCAAAGTGGGGACTGCAAAATGCAGTCCCCCATTGGAGTTGCTCTAAACAAAGTTTTGGAACCTTATGCTGCTGACTGGAGTGTCTGTCTCTCTCTAGTTTTTATCTGGCTTGGAAAAATGCTAAATTACCGGATTGGTATTTAAAATAGACCTAATTTACTACTTTGACATTTAAAATAACTACGCTGTTTTTTTAGCATTAAAAGTTTGGCAAATGGGCAATTGTGTACCAAATCTCGTCGATAGTGAATTTTCAAGCAAAAACTATAGCTTTTATGTGTGGTTATTGTGTATTAGCCCCCCAAATCTTTGAAATTGACTTCAGCATCCCAAATCTTTAATGTTTCGATATTAGGCCCTCCAAATCTTTGAAATTAATCTCCCACGCCACCCCCCCACAACCAAAAAAAAAACCCTATTAGTATATTGAAATAATCCCCTCAGTTAAGGTATAGTTCAATTGGGGAGAATATTCTATTTACTTTATTTTTTCAGCGATTTGCCAATTATAGTGCTCTCACACAAACCCAAACCTAAACTCATTAACCAATTTAACTCATACCTATAAAACTCTCAAATTCATTTAATAATACTCTAACCCAAATACATTTTCCATTTCATCGCGTCCAATGTCCTCCTCACTGGCTCTCTTCAGTCCTAATCCCAAATTTACAATGTATAGATTCCCATTGAGGAAGACAATGGAGAAGATGGAGTAGAAAATAGGTTTGAGTTAGGATTTTATTAAACATATTTGGCAAGCTTAACGGGTATAAGTTAAAGTGCTTGGGTTTGTGTAAGAGCAACTAGCAAATCACCGAAAAATTAAAAGTAAATAGAATTTTCTCTAGTTTAACCAC
>NC_033799.1:14057206-14071159 GCF_001876935.1 Asparagus officinalis | reverse complement strand
TTGGGGGGCCTTGGGATTAATTCAAAGAAACTAGGGGCTAATGTCAAAATATTAAATATTTGGGGGGCTTGACTTCAATTTCAAAATGTTAGGGGGCGAATATCGAAGTATTGAAGATTTGATGGGCTAATATTAAATAACCTTTTTTGTTGGGAAAATTTCTTCTACTCTGTGATCTCTTACTATTATTGTATTTTACACCATTTTCCTCCTCCAACCTCTCCAAACTCAAATTTCTTCTATCCCTTTACCCAATAATACCTTCCTTTATCCACTCTTCCTTTCTCATTAATGGAGCCCCCTCCTTCTCCTTCAACCTCTCCCAATTCAAATCCAAACCCTAATCCAAATAATCAACCTCTTATATGGATTGGGAGAGGTTGAAGGAGGAGGAGCTCCATTGACAAGACAGAAGTAGCGGGTGAAGGAGTGTTTTATTGGATAAAGGGGAAGAAAAAAATTTTGAGTTTGAGAAGGTTGAAGGTAAAGAATAGTAAATAGAATAACTTTGAATTCCGGGAGATGGAAAAATTTTTTCCAAAAAAAAGGAATAAACTATTGTAGTATTGTTCCACAGAAAAATTCACCACCGGCGAGATTCGGTGCTCTATCACCCTAAAATATACCTCAGAGATGACAGAGTTATTTTAAATACCGAAGTGATAAGTGAAGTCTATTTTAAAAACCAATCTGGTTTCGCCGCAATCTTTTTCAAACACGAAAAGCCATCAATTCAGTTGTGGGAACGAAAAACGTTGAATGTTGAAGGGCTTAACAGAACTATAATTCTCACTTTTTTTTACTCTTAACTTCAGAGTTGTATTATACCCAAAGTAACTTTAAATGCGCTTTTATTTATGATCTCTATTCCGCAAGAGGAAAAATTTTCCACATCCTATTGTGTACTAATTGTTAGGAATTTTAATGCCTAAATCCCTAATTGCAACAGAAACGCAGAATAGAAAAGTACAACCAAGACTTAACCGAGGTTCGGCAACTGCCTACGTCCTCGCGGAGGCCACACAGATAATTTTCTTATTAAAAAAGCAAGAAATTACAATTTAGGAGCGTATCTCAAACTGAGATTTCTCAGATAAACACTTGTACATCGTGTTAATAATCAAAGGGTATGAACCCCTGTTTCAATTCTCAACTTGAGAAATAAATGATACCCCACAATTAAACCCTCTTTAATTCTCTCTCTCTCTCCTTTTAAATCCCTCTCTCTCCTCTCAAAATCGCGTGTGAGAGCTGGAGAAAAATCGCCTCTGCCGCGATTTAGGGCAAGGCCGCCGCCACCAGAGAAGGAGAAAATCGGAGGAGAGGGGAAGTTCTTCAGCGGCTAAACCCTAGGCATGGAGTCGTCTCTTTTATAGGCGGAGGTGGAGGGCTGGCGCAAGCCTGTCCCAGCGACTGCTTCGACGCAATCGAGGCGCCGAACGCAGAGGTGGGAGCGCTCGAAGCGCAAAGGACGCCATCGCCCAAACGCAGGGGTTGCGTTTCGAAGCCAGAGTTGGTGGAGCGCGCTCGCACGTGGGCTCGAGCTCGAACGCAGAGCTCGCGTGGGGCGCTGCCGAAGATAGCCTGGACCTCACCGTGGCCTTGCCTCGTCGACATCGAGCTCGTCGGAGCTCCTCGCCGGTGCAGAGGTTGGTATCCACCCCCAAATTAACACTAATTACTAGGCAGGTCGCTTGTTAATTCCAGATTTACACATATTTTAACTTGGGTAATCGATCTGGTGCAACTTAAAATGATTTTGGGGTTCACAGTAGTGAAGCCAAGAATTTTTTCCTGCGGGCGCCAAATTGCAACCATCATACTATGCAGCAATATAATAATATATAATTAAATCTTATATATATCTAAATATATGAAAGAAGAACCTTGGAGTAAAAGTTTTACAATTAATATGCTATAAATTATCATACTAAAATTTATTTCCAAAAATAATAAAAAGAAAGAAAGTTTTTGTTTTAAAATGACTCGCGTCTTCTTTTTATTGGTCGGGAGTTTATTTTAATTGAAATAGATTTTTTCCCCCTCCAAAAGGATAATAGGTCATTTTATATTTTGAAGTGACGATGTCAATTGAGTTTTTTAGAAAAGGGTAGAGATCAGCAATGTTTTATGAGATAGCCCATGGTGAATGGGGGTTCTCTCAAAATTTCAAAGTTTGAGGGGGTTGTCTAACATGCACCCAAATTTGAGCCAAATTTGAGGAGATTTACTCAAATTATAATAGTGAAGGGGATGTGGTTGTTTTTTGAGACACACCTCATAGTTTAGGTTTTTTTTTAAATTAACTCAAAATTTAGGAGATTTACTCAAATTATAATAGTGAAGGCGACGGGGCATCATATAGTATGTTGTTTTATACCTTATTATGGCATGCATATTTTATTTCACTTTGGATTTAAAGGCAAGTAAAGTATGAAAACATAGAGAATTGTGTAGGTTTAAAAGTATAAAATTTTAGGTCAAACAAATCCCTTACATAATGGGTCATTTTGCTAAGGATTGGGATCCTCTACCCATCAATAGTGGCTCCTAATATTTGTTAATGCATCTTCACCTTTTATTTTGTAGGACCATCTTTCATTTTGTGCTTATCCATAAAATAAAAGGTGGAGATGCATTAGCAAATGTTAGGAACCACTATTGATGAGTAGATGATCCCTGGGGATCTATTTTATAATCCTGCTTGTTTTCGGGATCTATTTCAGTAACACATCCCTCCAGGGATAGCTAAAATGATAGTAGACTCACGTATGTTCAACTTTCATCATGCGCGCAATTTAAAAATGGGTAATTGCATATTAGTACCTTAATCGTCCTAAACTGCCATATACTCCCTCCAATCTCAGTATCAGCTTATTAGTCCCTCAGATCTTTAACTTTCTTGCAAATGCGTCCCTCTTGTTAGGTGATACTATTTTTGAGAGTGAACTCCCGTTAACTTTAACAAAATTAGAGGGTTTTCTAGTTATATACCCCCGCCCATCAGTAATCACATCATTTAAAAGCTTATCAGACAGGTTTATACTCACAACCGGCTCCAACTAAAACCCCAACCCACTAAATTCTTCTTCTCCAATGGTTCGGAGCTTCTTCAGACCCCAATCCTTAGCTTTTTCCAAAGGTTATATTCCCTTATAGAGTTAGAGGAGATATCATGAGAGAAAAACTCAGGTGCACCTTGGTTGATTTTAGATGTTGAGTTAAGCGTTAACCCGATTAGAGTTAGAGAAATTAACAAAATCCCTAGCATGGGATGAATTTGCAATATAAATGAAGATTTAAGGGATTAATAAGCAAATGCTAATTATCTTATTAAATGTTTAAAAAAATATTTTTAGGAAAAATATTTAAAATAAATTTACTTTGATTTTTTGAATAAGTTATCGCAATAAGTTTTTAAAATTATTTTAAATCTTTAATGAATTTCTTAGATTTTTTAGATATTAAGTTTGTTTTATTATAAATTTGCATTAATTACAATAAAGTTGTAACGGTGATTTGCGGCCATTTTAGACGTAAGTCATACTGCAACTAAGGAATATTTGCAACTATGGTAGCAACAACAGAAAAATATTTGCACTGGACAAAATTAACCCAGTTGCATGCAAATGCAGTTGCAACCAGTCCAGTTGCAAGCTACCAAAACACTCCCATGTATGTGACTTGTAATGTGAAGGTCACAATGAACAGGTCTATAGTATCTTGAAAGGGAATAGTAAAGATGGCATTTACTTTTTATTGCTCATTTTGCATAATTCATCACATGCAAAATCCACAATGGACCTAACGCATTGAACACATTTTAATATAACTTCCATTTTATTAGTAAAAACAGTGTCGAACGCACATTCACATACATCCAAGTCTTGTATCATACTACAGTATCACAAAAGAATCAAACAGATAGCTACTTTGATAAAATTCAAAAAAGAAAAAAAAAAGAAGACACCAGTATACCTATCAGTTTTTGAGAGAGCAAAACAAAAGGGTATCAAATATCCAGTTGAATTAGGAGGTACCACAGGTTTGAATAGTGCATGATTATAGGCTTATAGCATTGCTCGTATTCAAATACTACTGAGAAAAATTAATCATTTCTAAGGAGTTTTGTACAAAAATTGTGTTGTCGACTTCAAATTAAGTAGAATCGATGGATGGTACCGAATGTAACAAAACTAGTTTTCAGAATGAGGCCTAGCCATAAGTAGGGAAGAAGAAAGCATGGACTCAACTCATTAGATTGGACACACTGTGGATTGTTAATTTTACTTGATCCAATTTTAAACCTATAAAATTTCAATCGATAGTCCCTAATAACTATCGGCCCTTTGGATTAGATAACAACTGATTACAGAATACTGGTGAATCACTCATTCTAGCAATTATGGAGGAAATTTTGTCTCAGGAGACTGAGATTCTTATACAGAATGGCAAAATGTGACTTTGATCGCAGAACTCTAGTAATGCAGGGAAATCTGCAGGTTATGAAGGAAATTTTGTCCCAAAACACTTGGTTTTTCTAAATATTTGTAATTGGTCTCTGAGTATTAATCGGAGATTATCAAAGTATATATTATCCAGGGACTTCATTGTACTTTCATATGAAAGGTTTCAATCCTGATCATGCCAAGTTAAGATTTTGATCGGTATCCGAATTGTGGATGAGCTTGCTGTTTTTACATTCGTGTTCACGCTCGCATATACATTCACGAAACATGGACACGTATCAAATCTTAGAAGTTCCTATTTCAGATACTTTTGGAGTTTCAGATACTTGAAACCCATGTCCTATGTACGATTATCACTAATCACTAAGATTTCTCCATTCCTATATCTCCTTGTGTGCATCATCAAAACATTAAGTAGTTGAACTTGATAGTTCTCAGTGTCCATTTTTCAAAATGCTCGGGACACTATAGGTTGTTCTTTCTTCGGCCGGCACTCTCTCTAAGCCCTATGAAAGTTCTTTGCTTTATGCATTTTAGGTTATGTTGCTCTAGTAGTTTGTCTGCTTGCTTTTGGTTTCATTAGCATCATGGCTGCATACTTACTTGTTCTGTCTTATCGTCTCTATAATCAACTAGATCAGATGGGACCAACAAAAACATTTCTTAAACGGACACTAGAATAAGTAGGTAAACACAAAAATGACGACAATCAAATAGTAAAAAGAAACTAAATAATGGGGAATATAGAATGGATTAATCTAAACAGAAGATCATGTACTCACAGAAAACATAAGCAAATTACCGTACGAAAACATAAGCAAATTACCGTACCATACAACGAGTTTTACATTCAAAATTGTGTGCATCGGATTCCAATTTAACTTCCTATTAACAGAGTCTCACAACAAATGCTCTCATCATGAGAGAATACTAGATAAAATTTTCACCCACTCAAATTATACAACTTCCCAACACTAGAATGATACAAATATCAAGTAAGATTAGTGTAGTACAACACAGCCCTACCACAGTTCACTGGCGTTGGTCACTGGTTTATGATGCATCGAATGAAAGCATATTGATCAGACATAGCCGATATCAAAATTTTAAAATTAATAAATTAAGTACCCTAAGTTCAACATGCCATTATTGATGTTGATAAACACAACTAAAATCAACACCGCTGTTACCGACTAAAAAAAAGTCAAATTAACTTCCAATATGTAGAAATGAATGCAACTGTAATCAAATAGCAAATCTGAAAAATTTCAATGAGGACAGATGACTGTTCTGAGACAAAGGTGTATATCCAACCAAACCCTAATTGCCATAAACAAACAAACAAACATATAGTACAGTCTATTCACCACTATTTACTAAACAAACATTCAACAAACAAACAAAATAAAGCTTAGGAAATGCGAACCTCAAACATAGGAAAGCAACCTGAAGTAGACTACGATATAAACCGAAAGAGAAGCCACAGCAAAAACATGCTGCCAGAACAAAAGCGCTGAAGCCTCCTTCACCGCATAGCCCCTCAAGCTCGCAATAGCCCCTAGCAATATTGCACTCGGCGTTGTATACTGCAACAAGAGCACAAACTGATACATCTCATCACCTTGCACCAAAATATTCATCTTATCGGCCAAAGCCACAACCCCAATCCCAATCAGAGGAAGCACAAGAAGCCTAGCCACCGTAATCCCAATAGTTGTACGAAGCCCAAGAGAAGAATCATTAGGCCCCTCCGCAAGAATACCGCCAAGAATCAACATCACTGATGGAACCACTGCTCCAGCCAAAATCTCCAAACTATCAGTTATGAAAGATAACGGTGCATCGGTCCCGAAGAAGAAACTCTTCAGTAATGGAACAAGCCCAATAATAATAGCTAACAACGAAGCAATAGTGGGAGGTTGAAGAATATGCTGGATTGGAGTTTGCTCTGCCACGATTCTCATCCTTCTGACCATTTTTGGTTCGGCCAAGCATCTGATAGACTTAGGGCTACTAGTTCCGGCATTGGCATTGCTTGTATTCCCTGTCTCAGTCAAATCAAGATCGGGGAAACTAGCCTGAGACGATCCTGAAATGCTCATGAACACTCTAGCGATAAATGGTGTCTTTGAATGCTCGGTTTCTTTATCATGCATCCCCGGCCATTCTCCTTCATGAAGAAGAGGTCTGCTGATGTTTGTAGTACTACTAATCGGGACCTCTTCAATCTCATTGTTCTCCGATACTATCTCATAGTACTCCATTGGAGGCTCCATCATATGATAAACCAAAGTATATACCAGAATTACCGCAACCCACTGAGCAAATGAAACATAGGCGATTCCAGTACGGCGACAATCATGACCAAAGGGGTTTCCTTTGCTATCACACACCGAACTAATTATAGCAATCGAGAGGTTACCCGTGTTTCCAAATCCAGTCATGATTATAGTAAATCTAAAGAACTGGGGCGGCGGGCGGCAAATTAGGGCAACAATGTAGCCCAAGATGCATCCGACAAGGGTGCTTATGATGACATTGAAGGGTACAAACCACCATAGAAGGATCTCATCCAAAGTAATGGACTCACCCAAGTGGACAAAGATGAGACATGGGAGGAAAAGGGCGAAGACGAGCTTCGACAAGAGCTTGAATGTAGCTCTAGGGACAAGTTGGGTTTTTGGGTGGGCAAGGATGAGGCCAATTAAGGTTAAGGTCAAAAGCTTCATCAAGGGGACAACAGCAGATAGAAGGTTCTCACTCTCAGATCTCACGTTTGAATCCATCGATGGGTTTCTTGGTGAAAATTTCATATGGGTCTCTATGTTCTATCAACTATTGATCAAAATACTAACCATTGAAGTAGATAGTACAAGAAATTTGATATGGGTATGGTTGGAAATGAGATTGTACAATCCGGGAAATCAAAATTGATGGGATTCTGAGAATCTATAGCTAATGAGCAAATTAGGAAACTGAGGCTGGAGAACTTACCCAAGATCTAGAGAGAGGAAGAGAGATCCAAAGCCTCTGCAAAGATTTCGAGAGAGAGAGAGAGAGAGAGAGAGAATCAAGGGGATACGTAGTTTGCCTCTTCACCACATGTGTGAGAGACTCGTGAATCTGGTGATCCTATGTTGCTTTCTCGGAGAAAGTACACTGTATTTCTTCCCTGAGTATATGACAAATAATGAGGATCTGGAGCCGTCCGTACAAGATCGGACGGTTGATTTTGAGCCTGGACGCCGCCGCCGTTGGTTCTGTGGTTGGTTAATGAACCGAGCCGACCGGTGTTAAAGCTGTGATGCAATGCAAATATAGCAAAAATTTTATATGAAATAAATTTGCAAGATATACCATTTTTTTCCCGTGAGATCTGAGTTTATTTCCTATAATAAAAGTATTTACATTGATTACATAACGTTTTCTTTTTTTTTTCCTTTAAATATCTAGAATATTTACTTTAATAATATATATATATATCTTAAGAAATGAGAAAATAAACATCTAGTCATAGTAAATTATTTTAGTTTTGTTTCTTTTTATTCAAATATACCTCTGAAAGAGATGGTTTGGATAAATCTATAAATAGATATTTATTTACCTAATAATTTGTAAACAATTGGACGATGGAGTACGTATAGTGTCTTGATATACTCTTTTACTATCAATCTAACTATATTAAATTTACTTTTGTTCTTCTCCATTTGATATAAATATCTCAAAGAAACATCATTGTTAAGCTTGTCTTTCACGTTGATATTGCTTTTGTTACTTGATACAATATATATTTCAAACTAATTTTATTAGATCTAATATCTTTTCTCTTCAACTAGAAAAATATTTTCCTAAAAGATCGACATAAAAATATGAAATTATAAAATGCATACTTTTAGTATTAACAATATTCTTCTTTTACAATTGCTTTAGACGGGTTCTACTTGAAGTTCTTCTAAAGTAACATCATAAAATCATATGCCATAATCTCAACAATGAATGTATAGTAACTCAAAATGGTCATTTTTTCATCATATTAATTATACAAAATACTCAATAATCTTATGTAAAATAATTCTCATTAAGTTTCAATCGTAATGTAAAATGCATAAATCAGATGATAATACTATTAATTTTACTAAATTTAGCTTCTAATTAGATTATATTTTTAACTACCAATTTACTTTGCAGTGAGTGAGAATGAGAAATATCTAATCTAAGCTAGACACCCTCTTCATTCAAAAAAGTGAAAAGAAAAGAAAAAGAAAAAAAAAGAGTGGGGAAGAAATCTTCCGAGGTTTTGCAATTGAAAAATAGATTTGAACCGGACCAAAACGGCCCCATAGCCCGGTTTATGGTTACGTAGCAAATTGGGCAACAGCCCGCAGTGGGGACCACCTTTTTCACAAGAAATGGATAAGAAGGAAAATTTTATTTTATTTTGTTGTTTGTTTTCTCATGTCACGTATTTGGTTCCTTTTGTGTGGGCGATGAGATAAAGTTGCGTGATTTGCATGTAAATTTATAATTCAATAACTACGTTTTCAGGGGAAATTTTTGTGTACATCACGTTTGACCCCGCGAGTCAATTTTAAGAACAAACAAGTTCCCCCATTTAATTTTCTATGGTTTTATCTGCAAAAACTTTCAAATATAATATATACCAGTTTACTTCATTAAAATGAAGGAATTTAACAAGAGTACTTTTCCTGAATTTCTCTATGTTGCAATCACTTCTCTCTTTGCACCTCTTCCCCCATTTTCCTATGCTAGTGTGCACCCTGTCCAAAGCACGGTCCCCTATTTTTTTAAACAGTGCATTTTAAACTTGTCTTTCTCTAAATTTTAATACATTTAATTTAATTATTATACGCTTAAAATTAAAAATCATATTTACTTATCTATACTTAAAGAAGGATCCAAGTTTTAATACATTTGATTTAGAAATCATATCTACTTCTCTATACTTAAAGAATGATCAAAGTTTTAATACATTTAATTTGTTTTACTGTTTATGATACAGTAAATACTGTAGGTTGAATAGTAACTTCAAGTACGTAGGAACAAATTTGATTTGTTATTTATGCTACAGTAAATTTCTATAGTATGAACAGTAACTTAGAATGCGTAGGGCCCGATCATGCTTATTGTTCATGCTCCAATATCTACTGTAGTGTTTACTAGCATGAACAGTAATTCCTTAGATGCATCATCTTTTTATTTGGGATTTCTTTCTTTGGATCATCTAATTAAAACTTTGGTAGCAGTTTTTGGTTACCATGTCTTCAAGCAAGTTTTTAGTCCGGATATGATTTTCCTTTTTTACTCGGATAAGGTTCCGGATACGGTAATCGGGTTCAACTAGCGGATACGGTTCGGATATCCGGATGTTCATTTTAACAAAAAATATGAATAACAATGTAATGCACTTGCCAAGATTCTAACCTTGACCACTTAGTTATAAGGCGATTAACCTAACTGCTGGGCTACAAACGAACGCATTATATATCTGATTTGCATATTACTTAACACAGTTCGCATTTTTCCCACTACCCTCCACCATGTCACTAAAATCCTAGTGCCATAAGCTAAATGAGACTGTTATAGTATAAGCACTTATTTCAAGGTTTAGATTAGATAAGTAATTCAATCTGTATGTACTATCTTATTCTATGTGATTATACAGTTTTTTATCATATCTGATATATGTCTGAGTCATATACGTTTCTTAAATATCCGATTTGTATCCATGATCATGCCCGTATTCGATTCTCTAATATCCGAACCGTATCCGTTTTCGTTTAGCGCAGATATGGTTTTGATTTTTTCCAACTGACACATATCTGTATCCGTATCCGTATCCGTTTTTAGAAAGTGGATATGAATATGATAAGTGTCATATCCGAACTGTATCCGGACCGAATGCACCCATGGGAGTCATTGCTCGCCTTTTTTGTCTTTGGTCTGTCTCGCCCGTCCAATCAATGGTAGTCGCATAGGTGAGTTTGCCATCTTGCTTTCATTTCACTGTTTTGACAATTAATCCAGAGTTAGGCAGTTAGGAAGTCTCACTGTGTTCTACAGCTTCGCCTCCCGTTTCGCTATTTCTAGTTCTAACAGAATGAATGAATCGGCAGAGGCTGATTCCCTTCCTTGGGTAACCCTCCGGAGCAGCTGATTCATGACCTCTAAAATAATGAATGTAGTAAAATATTATTTGATATTTATGAAATATTTGGAATTTATGGTTCTAATTATATATGAAACTGAATTTGTCTAAGAACCCGCCAGTGTATTAATAGCAGCGAGTCACTCTTTCGAGATAATTTGAATATTGAATAACCATGGTCCATGTCCTATTCCTATCGCTACTTGATTAGAAAAAAAAAATCTGCATTAAGATTGGAAACAAGAATTGAGTAAGATTGTTTATGAAATTTGATTAGTATATTGTATATAGATACAAGGAAAAATGTCCAAAAAAAAAGAAAAAAAGGAAAACACTGTTGGATCTGGCAGAATAAAATAGATAATAAGCAACGCAATAATCATAAGAATAATCACAACAAGAACACACGAGATTTTATAGTGGTTCGGATAAACAATCCTACATCAATTCTTCACTCTCGCGAAGAGGCTTCTGTTGAAAAATCAGGTTTTCGGTGAATAGTATCATCAGTCGACTTATGACAGGCATAAGTCGACTGATGAAATGCCCTGGAATTGTGATTTCTTTTCTGCTCAGTTGATTGATAGGCGATCAGTCGACTGATGAACTCGTTCAGTCGACTGATGAAAGTTTGTGCAGTTTTTTGTGCATGTTATCAGTCGACCGACAGTCGACCGATGCTTCATATCAATCGACTGATGACAGGTTCCTGGGCTGTTTTTTGTTTCATGTTTAGTTTTGGATTTGGTGTTTGTATAAATACAACACGTTTTTTAGGATTTCTTAATGGAAGTATTAGCAACCTTTTGAGCATTTTGAGTGAGAGAATTTGTGAAGGATTTGAGAGTTTTGATTTAGGGTTATATTTGTGAGATTATTGAGTGATTGTAATTTCGATTTGTACTCTCTCTCCCTTTATTAGTGAAATATATCCTCTCCTTGCCCCGTGGACGTAGGCACATTGCCGAACCACATAAATTCGGTGTCTTGCTTGTGTGGTGCTTGTTTTGGTTGTTAATTTATGCTCCTATCTCGTTTGTGTTCGTGTTCGTCGATTCTGTTGCGCACAACAGCTTCCTCACTATGTGAAAATTCTTCTGAATCACAAACCCGATTCAATAAGCTTAAAAGACTGAAATCATAGTTTCTTCTAGATTAGTTGTCTAACCTAAACTCTTGGTTCACGAGTATCCTTAGCCCTAGCTGATGACAAATTCCTCAATTCAACCCCGGCTTGAGTACACCATAAACCCTCAATTTATCCCGGCTTTAGTACGCCATAAAAACTAGTTTGATTTTAAAAAATAAATAACAATTAAGTGCAACTGGAAAGATTTTACAGCCCTTTGATTATGCAAACCATTCTCCTAATGAATGAAGTGAAGCTTTGTGAAGAATGGTGATGATGATAAATTCTAAGGGCAGAACTTCTCGAAGGTTGACAATCGAATGATGAAGAACGACGTTGAAGATGCTTTCTGAGAAGGCTGAGCAAGATCCTTTCACCAAGATCCTTTCACCAAACTGAAACTCTAACCCTCTTCTTCTTTCTTTTTCTCTCTTAATTAGGCCAGGTTTCTCTGGTGAAAAATGTGAGAAAAAGCCTATATACCACTGATAATCAATGGCTAAAATTAAATCCAAAAATAGATAAGAAATATAAACTCGACGACTTAAAAACTAATGGTCGAATTTAAGTATCAATGGCTATTGTTCACCATCAATGGTTATTGTTCATCATCAATGATATGAACTTCTCTAGACTTTGCATTATCGATAGGTTGATAGTGACATCGATGTTTTATAGATCAGATAGAGAGCTTTCTGAAAAGCTATTACAATAGAGATTCTGATAATCAAGTCAAACGTTATGGCCTGTGCAAATTTAAGCCTTGGTGTATATTTCAATCCTATCGCTGACTGTTTCGATGTTGTTTAAGATTCATATCTTATGCTATACATCTTTAAATTGAGTTATATTTGTTCTTGTGGACTCATCAATAACAATACAGACACTTCTATATGCTCAAATATGATTATCATCTTGATATTCTTCTAGAATCAACTAGGATTAACTTATCATTTTGCTCTATGCAATTCTGAACTTGATTTTAACTTCTTGTAACATGTATACAACATCCCAAATACATATTAGACCAATATGAATATTTTTTATTCCTCAAACCAAGTTGATTGCACTAAACGGTCCTAATAATCTCCCCCTTTTGATAATAATAAATCAGAAATTGAAATCACAAGTATGAATGTTTGAGTACATGAAATATGCACATTCTCAGCTTCATGATATATGAAATATCATATGGATGCTCTTCCTACATGTGTGCATGCATGAAATATAAGATACAGGTTTATCAAGCTCCCTATACAACTAAGCTTCTCCTGTTTCAAAACTCTCCTACCCTCCTCTCCAAAAACAAAATGTTCAAAATGTTTTTCAAAATCAACTTTCAATTTCTACAAATTGAATCAAATAATCTCTCATATGAAAAATATCAACCTATCACTTATGCCTTATAAGGCTCACAAGGAAGATTGATAGAGTTTGGCCGGTGATATACACAATCTCTAAACATTTTTCGTTTAGTATTTGATATGCAACTAATAAAAAATTCTAGAGTGTGAGTCTATGACTATATTTTAACAATGACACACTATTTGTGTGGATTATATTTGTGGATTATACTTTAACAATGACACACTCATATATATAATTTCTCAATAAAATTTAGTTGCACATTGGCAAAGTTTTTTTTAGTTAGTACAAAAGAAACTACTCATAGCTTGCTTCATGAAACAAGTTATATGCATATGCAAACATGAATATGATTTAAAGTCAACATCTATCAACAGCACACCATAATCAATAATATGAATCTCATGCATTTGAATGTGAAAAAGATAAAGTGAAACCACAAATTACATGTCAATCAACAAATCATCATCAAATATAGCATATACAGATGAGAAAAAAATATGGACTTGACAAGAAAATACAGTCTCATATGTCATTTAGAAGTAGTATACAAAAGATTCATCTCAAAAATATGTAGATACATAGAAAGCTAATTTTTTTTAAAAGAAACAAAAAAATAAAGAGATATTTTTATTTTGTTTTCATATAAGAAAGAAAAATAAAAGTAAAGAAAAAGTTTTTTTAATCTTACTAATAAAAACAAATAAAAAATAACAAAAATATTTTTTTTTTTGTTTTCATACAAGAGAGAAAACAAAAGAAAAGAAAAGGATTTTTTTTAATAAAATAAAACACACAAAAAAAAAGAAAGAAAGAGGGGGGAA
>NC_033799.1:14004919-14057196 GCF_001876935.1 Asparagus officinalis | reverse complement strand
GTTATAGAATATATCTTTATTTACCCCTTTAAGAAGAATTGCTGAAACAATTGTTTATGCAAGCATCACATATCTTTACGAAGAATCCTTGATTGCATAATAAGGTTCATTGTGCAACATATCAACAACTTCTGATCATGCACCCAAACATTTTATACTTTTAGAATGAATATAAAGAAAATATGAAGTGTAATATATGCATGTCCATCAACATCTAAATCAATTGAACCTATTTAAAATAATCTAAGTCGCATGTGTAGGTTCAGAAAATGAATAGATGTACGCATGTCCAATATTCTTCTAATAGATATGAGATTATCACTAAGCTCTCAATGAAAAATATTAAGGAATTCAAACTTACTGTTTTCAGCGAAAGTTGACTCCATTGTTGATTCCATTAAAATTTTGATTTGTTTACAGGAAATTACAATGAAAATAAACGAAAATACAACTCTCGAGAAAATAACACAGAAATTGTTTATCAATTCCTGCTTTTGTGGGACTTTGCCTGTGCTGGAAGTGCTTTGGCTCGTTGACCACCGATTCACAGATCGTGAGGGTGTTTAGGGATCTTTCCTTCGTTTATCGAAGTAAAGATTTGAAAGCGGATATCTTATCGATGTAAGATATTCACTCTTCCAAAGATCAAGTCTGAGCTTAGATCTCTAGGAATCACCAAATGATGCTTGTCAAAGGGTGAAAATTTTCTCTTTCTTCCTCAAAATCACCAAAAGCTCAAGTCTCTTCTGCTCCAAAATGCTCTCTGTCCTTTATTTCGTGCATAGGGAGGTATTTATAGGGGTAGGAATGCACAACAATTGAAACGGGGGTGAAATAACCAACCAGATGGCTGTTCTTTGGTCGCTGCAGTCGACACTGCCGCGGCTATTGGCGCGGCAGTGTGGGCTGCCGCGGCCAAAGAGACGGTTATCAGCACGTTCCATCGTACTTGAAACCGCTCTCCCACGACCTTTAACCACTTTTTTTCGTGGTTTAACTGCTTGTCCACGTCAGCACACGTTCTATCTCTGATATGCCGCCACGTGGGCTTCAAATAATCATTCCTTTGAATGATTCCCTCTGATTAAGAGAATGGCGTTTATCGTCTTCCCTTTACCTTGAGTGGTATTTGGATGTCTGTAAGCATTTTTTGACGCCTACAGATACCCCCTCCAAAGTATCTCAGACTCATCATTTTTTTAGAAAAGAGTCTGGGACACTTTGGATATGATAAGCTTCCTTTGTAATTTCTTCAGTACTTTGTTGAGGAAGTTGCGTAAGATGATCTATAAATGACTTCAATTCTTGACTTCTTCATCTTTTAGCCTATTCAGTGCTTTGTAGAATAGCTAAAATTCCTCTGGTGCTGTGTTTATCGTGTGGCGTTGTCGAAGTCTTGAATTAGAACTACCGTCGAAGAATGGAGAAATAGTTTATACTCATATACTATATTGGAGTGTTCGGGAAGTAGTTTAACCTCATATACCCGTTGGGAGGTTCAAGGAGATGCGGTTTATACTCATATACTCATCGGAGTGTTTGGGAAATGGTTTAACCTTATATACCCGTTAGGAGGTAGCCAGGTTATTCTTAAGAATATTCTAAGTGATATTCTCCAGAAACTTCCTGTTGAGGGTAGGGAAACAGTTTAGACTCGTGTACCTATTGGAGTATTCAAGTTATTCTTAAGGATATTCTGAGTGATATTCTCCAGAAACTTCCTGTTGAGATTAGGGAAATAGTTTAGACTCGTATACCTATTGGAGTATTTTGGTCTCTTTTTTGTTGGTAGAGGTAAACCCGATGATGGGGAGGAAGAATTTTATATTCTATCTCTTGGTCTCTTTTTTGTTGGTAGAGATAAACCCGATGATGGAGAGGAAGAATTTTATATTCTATCTCCTGGTCTCTTGTTTGTTGGTAGAGATGAACCAGGAATTGGAGAGGAAGAATTTTATATTCTATCTCCTGGTACAAAGGAAATTTAAATTGGGATTTCTATTCAGAGAATCTGAATAATTAGAGAATTTGGACAGGTTTGAATAATCCTAACTGTCATAAGGTTTGATTATTCAACTTGAAAATGGATCCCTCGTTCGTGGAATGAATCGAGAGAAGATTCTGGTTGTGGCCCTAACTGTAGTAAGGTTTGACCAAATGGGGGTTTGAGACGATCCTAACTGTTTAAAGGTTTGATCGTTCAATTTGTGGGCCTCTCGTTCATGGAGGGAATCGAGAGGAGAGGATCCTATCTGTTTAAAGGTTTGATCATTAAATTTATGGACCTCTCGTTCATGAAAGGAATCGAGAGGGGATTTTGGCTTTGGTCCTAACTATTTAAAGGTTTGACCAAATGGGGACTTGAGACGATCCTAACTGTTGGAAGGTTTGATCGCTCGATTTGTGGACTTCTCGTTTATGGAAGGAATCGAGAGGAGACTTTAGCTTTGGTCCTATCTGTTTAAAGGTTTGACCAAATGGGGACTTGAGACGATCCTAACTGTTTAAAGGTTTGATCGTTCAATTTGTGGACCTCTCGTTCATGAAAGGAATCGAGAGGGGATTTTGGCTTTGGTCCTAACTGTTTAAATGTTTGACCAAATGGGGACTTGAGACGATCCTAACTGTTTAAAGGTTTGATCGTTCAATTTGTGGACTTCTCGTTCATGAAAGGAATCAAGAGGAGATTTTGGCTTTGGTCCTAACTGTTTAAAGGTTTGACCAAATGAGGGTTTGAAACGATCCTAACTGTTTGATTTTGGCTTTGGTCCTAACTGTTTAAAGGTTTGACCAAATGAGGGTTTGAAACGATCCTAACTGTTTAAAGGTTTGATCGTTCATTTTGTGGACCTCTCGTTCATAGAAGGAATCGAGAGGGGATTTTGGTTTTGGTCCTAACTATAGTAAGGTACCTCTCGTTCATAGAAGGAATCGAGAGGGGATTTTGGTTTTGGTCCTAACTATAGTAAGGTTTGACCAAATGAAAGGTGGGAGTTTAAATGATTTTAATCCATGACGGATTTTGGTGTACCCTTCGTCGATCGATTTGATCGGTGAGGGGTTTTGTGAGGAAAGATTAATTGTTTACAAATTTGAATCTCATCTCAACAAAAGCTGTAAAAGAACTTTATGATAATCAAAAACATATTATTTGAAAGATCAGTTTCATATTTAAAACAATTAACTGATCTCGGGTTATCCCGAAGTATCCTATACAGGATTCTCCAGGAACTTCCCATTCTACACATATTATCATGAATATATTACGAATAATATTTTTTCAGGAACTTCCTATTTATTGGCATCATTAATTTGCTGCCATCCTGAGTAATCAGGCGATAAGCACCGTTTGAATAGACTGTTTCTATTACAAACGGTCCTTCCCATTTAGGTTCAAATTTTCCTTTCTTCTTGGAGTTAAGGATCATAGGCCGTCTTTTAGCTAGGACTAAATCTCCTTCTTTAAAACTCTGTTGTCGAACCTTTTTGTCGAAAGCTCGAGAAATTCTGGCTTGGTAGAACTCAATATGCCGTTGAGCTTCTAATCGCTTTTCGTCGAGCATCTCGAGTTCTTCGAGACGTTTCTGGTGTTGTTCTTCGGTAGCATCTCGAGTTCTTCGAGACGTTTCTGGTGTTGTTCTTCGGTTGTCATCTGTGTTGCGAGAGCAATCCGAAGAGATGGAATTTGTATTTCCAATGGAAGAACGGCTTCACATCCGTATACCAACGAATACGGGGTCGCTCCCGTTGGTGTACGCACCGTGGTACGATAGGCCCATAGAGCTGCGCCAAGCTTATTATCCCAATCTCGTTTATTAGTTTTCACGAGTTTTGACAAGAGCTTTATGATTGTCTTATTGAAGGCTTCAGCCAATCTATTTGATGTGGGATTGTAAGCTGTCGACGAAATGTCCTGAATCTTGAACTTCTCGCAAAATCTGATGAAGGCGTTGCTGATGAATTGAGGACCGTTGTCATGTATGATTCGTCTTGGGACACCATGCCGGTAGATGATATGGTGTTTGATGAATGCAATGACGTTACTCGTTTTAACTTCTCTGAGCGGAATTGCTTCAGCCCATTTGGAGAAGTAATCGGTGATTGCTAGGATGAACCGATCACCTTTGACTGACGGGGGATTTATAGGACCAATAATATCCATTCCCCAGGTCTCAAACGGCCATGACGTTGCTAATGGGTGCAGATGCTCTGGAGGCTGGTGCAGATAATTTGCATGCAATTGACATGCTTGACATCGTCGGGGCAGATAATTTGCATGCAATTGACATGCTTGACATCGTCGGGCGTAGTCAGCTGCATCATTTACCATAGATGGCCAATAATATCTGATTCTCCTAAGTCGGTCGCAGAGTTTAGGACCGGGCTGATGTGCACCACATATCCCCTCATGCGCCTCTTTGAGTGCTTGTTCTGCTTCCTTATTGGATAGACAACGGAGTAATAGACCGTCGTAGACCATCGGTACAACATTTGTGATTCAGCGTTGTAGTAAAATCTCGGTGCTCTTTACCGATTCGAATCCCTTTCTTTCACATCTTCAGGTAAGATACCGTGTAGGACATAATCGATGATAGGGAAACGTCAATCTCGAGCTTCGGGTTCAACTCTTGTTGAATATGCTTCTTTGGCAACCGAATCGTAGATCGGAATAATAAGTTGGTGAGTTCTCACTATAATTAATTGTTCTGTCTCGGGAGGTTGAGCCAGAGATACAGACAATGCCGCTAACGCGTCTGCGTATGTCTGTCTCGGGAGGTTGAGCCAGAGATACAGACAATGCCGCTAACGCGTCTGCGTATGCATTTTGGAGATGCGGAACGTACTCGATGAAAAAATTCTTCAAACGAGCTTGCCATTTCGATGGCCACCTGGTGGTATGGAATCAGGTCTCGATTTCTGACTTCATACTCTCCTCGAATCTGATTAACTACCAATTGAGAATCTCCAAAAGCTTCAAGGTATTCGACCCCCAGCTCTTTAGCAAAATTGAGTCCAATTATCAATGCGTTGTACTCGGCTACGTTATTAGAGCATGGTTCAGTCAACGAGTATGCTCTAGGTAAGACATGCTTTCCCGGGGAAACTAAAACGACCCCCACTCCTGAGGAGATTTTAGAACATCTGGGCGCGCTCGCCACGTTGGTTGCTCCGGAAGCCCCATCAAAGTATAATTGCCACACTCGTTGATGTGAGGTGACATTAACTTCGTGAGTTTCATTCGGAAGATCGTCGTATAACTCCACTACATCCTTCGTAGGGTTTTCCGCCAAAAGATCGCAAATAGCTCATCCTTTAACCGATTTTTGTTGCTTGAAGTACATATCATATTGTGATAATAGTAGAGCCCACCTGGCTAGACGCCAATTCATGGAAGCCGGTTGGGTCATGAATACCCGGATTGGGTTTATGTTGGAAATGACATAAATTGTCTGTCCAACCAAATAATGTCGCATTTTTTTGGATTGCGAATACCAAGGCGAGGCATTCTTTCTCAATAATTGGATAACGAGATTCAGCTCCTACCAATGTACGACTCAGATAATACACAGCTTGTTCGTGACCGTTATCGTCGTCTTGTGCGAGTAATGCACTTAACGAATAGCTCGTCACTTTGACATAAATCAAAAACGGTCTGCCTGATTTCGGTGCAACGAGAATAGGTGGATTCGCCAGATATTTCTTAATATCTTCGAATGCCTTTTGGTATGCTTCATCCCAAACAAACGACACGCCTTTCTTCGTGAGTTTAGAGAACGGTTGACATTTTCCAGACAGATTTGATATAAACCGACGGATATATGCCAATCGACCTTGCAACCCCTTGAGTTCTTTAAGATTCCTCGGGGGTTGTAATTCATGTATCGCTTTAACCTTGTCAGGATCGATATGAATAGCTTTTGTAGTGACGACAAATCCAAGAAATTTACCGTTGGACATTCCGAGGAAAGACTTAGTTGGGTTCATCTTTAACTGATGAGTCCTCATAAGTTCGAACATCATCTTCATATCGTTAATGTGATCGTTTTTATCGCGGCTCTTAACGACCAGGTCATCAACGTAGCATTCAACTGTCTTCCGAAGATGCTCTTGAAAGATTTTCGTCATTGCTCGTTGGTACGTAGCACCGGCGTTCTTCAAACCGAAAGGCATAACAGTATAACAAAAGACACCAAGGGGTGTTCTGAATGCTGTATGCTTTTCATCGTCTGGGTGCATCTTGATTTGATTATACCCCGAAAATCCATCCATAAACGACATTCTCTCGAACCCACATGTGTTGTCAATGATGACGTCTGTGATCGGTAAAGGGAAGTCGTCTTTAGGACAGGCGGTGTTTAGATCTCTAAAGTCAATGTAGATTCTGACCTTTCCGTTCTTTTTAAGAACTGGAACGATATTGGCCAACCACTCAGAATGTTGTTCTTCTCTGACAAAACCCGAATCAATTAGTTTCTTGACTTCAGCTTCTATTGCCTCCATAATCTGCGGACGAAACCATCTTTGTTGTTGTTTGACGGGTTTAACATCCGGTTTAATGTTAAGGCTGTGCATTGCTACTTCTGGATCTAGTCCCGGCATATCTTCGTAATTCCAAGCGAATACGTCGATATATTCTCTAATGAGGGCAATTAGCTCCTCTTTCTCATCTGGTGGAAGATCACCGCTAATAAATATAGGTTTCGGATTACTTTCGTCACCCATATTAACCTGGACTACTTTATCCTCAGTAGGAGGTTCTCTTTGCTCAAATCTATCGCCGTATTGGATCTTCATGTAATGCATCCATGGATCTTCCCAAATAGGCAACTGATCGTCCTCTTCGGTTGTGGAAGGATCAACTGTCACCATGTTCGACATTAGGGCTTTGAATTTTTCACCAATGCTCACGTCCGAATCCCAGGTTGAAGCATCGGATGAATGCCCACTCTTATTTATTAGTTGGCTAATAATCTGTTGGCCATATTCGTCATCAGATGATGAAGTATAACCCAGACCCCTTTTATGACTGTAATAATTATCAGGTCTCCCTTTTGGTACGTAGGCAGGACGGGATGGAACCCTAACACCTTGACCAAAATGAAGACCTTCACCGAGCGAAAGGTTATAGCCTTGGCTCGTCATGTAACCATTCGCTTGTGAACTGTACCGAGAGAAATGTCACCCGGGTTCTTCATCATCCGAATAAGTGTCTAAGAAAAGATCTGGGGCCGGGGATGGTTCCCCTTTCCCGAAAACTATTTCTTTTTCACCCCCTGTCTTTGCGGGTAGGAGCATAGTTGTTCCGACTAAACTTCGGATATGTTTCGTCGTCGTGCAAGACGAACGAAGCGGCATATGTAGGCTAGGGTCGTCATACAATTCTTGCATTACATCATCAAGACAACGCGAATACTCTAAATCATTGTTTATTATTTCATCGGCAAGCTGCCAGTTATAACTTTCATCCGACGAGTTACCACCGTCAAGATCGATTACAAGAGGTTCAATGTTATTTAATACAAGACCTTCACTATAATCGTGCCCGGCTTCGGTATCAGCTTCCTCTCCGCTGTCCGTATCATGGGCCGATGGTTCAGTATCAGATTCAACACCGTAAAGAAGGGAGTCAGTAAAGTAATTTTCTAACCCCTTGAACGGTTGCTTATCCACGACCACCGTCTTGACCTTATCATTAGTGTCGACATATTTCAGACACTGATGGAGGGTAGAAGGAACTATAAGATTATTGTGGATCCATGGACGACCCAACAGTAAATTATAGGAAGTCTCGGCATCAATTACATAGCAGGTGACTTCGGACTTCAGGTCTCCGAGTTGACACTTCAGCCGAATTTTTTCCAACGGTCTTGATCCACTAGTATTGAATCTGTAGATGACGGTTCCCGTTGAGGCTAGCTTGCTGGCGGGAATTCCGAGGTGATACATCAACCGAAGTGGCATGATGCTAACAGCGAAACCCGGATCAACTTGAATCTGGTTGACAACGCTCGAGCCAATATATCCAGTGAAATATAGAGGCCTATCATGTTTCGAATTTCTGACTTGCATATCTTCTTTTGTGAAAGCTATGCAAGGAAATTTCGTGGCTGCCAGATTGCAATGTTGAATCGACGACTCTGGCTCTTTGGGAGTTAGCTTAATCTGAGTGAGGAATACCTCAGAATCAGCCAAGGCTTCTTGTAACGCTTCTCTAGTATCTTTCGAGAGGCGCATTAACTCGTATAGCGTAATCCTTGCTGGGATATTAGCTAGTTGAGCCATAACGTAAAAAAGATATGGTGCGTTCGTGCTTTCCGGTTTATCTCGTCTAATCGGTCGGTTGAAACGAGACTGCTTCGGAACTTGAACCTCTTTACGTTGGGGTTCCTTCTCTTTTTGCTTAGTCGGTTGTTGCGGCTTTTCAGCAGCTACTGGAGGAGTTGCAACTACCCCCAGCTCCATCAGAGTTGTAGCATTTGGGTTAGAGGTTTCAGGATATTTATAATGGTATTCATTCCCACCCCTTGTAGCGAAATATTCCTACTCTTCTTCAGAAAGCGGTAAAGCTGGAATCTGTTCATCATTCTTCTCGGGAATTGCTGAGGCTCCATAACAGGACTTCTCTTTTCCCTTGCCATTTGATTTCTTCTTTGATGTGGATGTCGTCCACTGTTCATCTTCAAGTAAATCCGGATGAACCCAAAGGATTTTGTTGTTGGGGGTTGTGTGAGATACAAGTCCTTTTTGGCGCTGTCCATGAGGATCATCGTTGATGGTCTGCATCTTGACCTTTGACACTGGTTCGGCTTGAAACCAGGATAAAGGAACCGATCCGAAGCTAATGGACACCGCATTTGCACCTACTTTCTTTTTCTTTCGGCTTTGGTGTCATGATACCAACATCGATTAAGATTTGTATTTTGTCTTTTAAGACATAACACGCCTTAGTGGGATGGTGGACCCTTCGGTGATATGCACAATACTTCGGGTCGTCGGTCTTCTTCGCTTCTTCTTAGTTTGTGACCGGTGGAAGCTTAATCTTGTTGTTATCTAACAGATACTTGAAGATAACTGGCACTTCATCATCTTTGAAAGAATACTTCTTCGGGAACTTAGGCTCTGAGGCTTTAAACTGCTTCTGAGGCTACTGATTCTGATTCGGTGCTAGTTGGAAGGATGACTGTTGTGGTTGTTGTTGTGGCTGTTGCGATGTTTGATGTGCATCAACAGCAGCCCCAGACCCTCTTCCTCTACCTCGAGAGTTAAAGTTTTGTTTTTGAGGATTATCTTGTGACAACCCTCTTTCCAACTTCTTTCTCTTAAGAAAGCGCTCGGCCTGTTCACCTCTCACTTTCAATTCCTTCCAAGTTTTAGAAGGTACAACCCCTATTACCTCTAAAACATCCAATGACAAGTTATTGTGACAAGTCTGTAGGATGAACTCTTCTGTGAGTGGATCTCGGCAGTTTACGGCTTTATTCCGGAATCGTTTGACGAAGACATCAACCGACTCCCCGTTTATCTGCTTCTCATCCAACAAGGTGCCAATTGAGACCTCCGTATCGTCGTCGAAGAAATTGGTGAGGAACAATCCTTCCATATCTTCCTAGCTAGTGATGCTCCCGGGTTTGAGACGTCGGTACCAATCGAAGGCAGGCCCGCGAAGGGTTCCTACGAATGACCGGACCATCAATGCTTCGTTTAAGAATATTGCGCCAAGATGTGACTTGAAATAGATCAAGTGCTGAGTGGGTGAACCCCTGCCATCAAAAGGAGTAAAGTTAATCAAATTAAATTTTGGGGGATAAGGAATCAGATCCCACTCTCTTGGGTACGGGTATGGAATGCTCGTTTTCTTCACTTTTGAGCCGTCATCAGAGCATTGACTTTACTTTCAAGATCCTGCATCTTTTTGTCTTCTTCCTCACTCTTCTTCAAGTAGATTTGAGGAGGTTGAGTGGATGATTTGGCCGGGCCGCTCCCAGAATTGTCTTTATCGGGAGGAGGATCGGCAAAGATAGTCTCTTCTTCTTCGTCACCGTCCTCAGTTGTATGTGCAGGTCTGGCGTTACGCTTGCTGGATTCCGCCTTTTGACTCGATTCCGGTTGATGTTGTTGAACTTGCAAATCTCGAACCTGCTGCATAGTCAACTCCATCTTGGTTTTGATTTCGGCTCTAATTTCCTCGCGTTGTTTAGCTAACGCTTCTTACAGTATTTGAGCCAATTGATCTGGCGTGATTGCGAAAGATTCTCTGGCTCGTCCAACACTGGATGTGGTATCGTCCGATGCAACGGCGGAACAAGTATCCGACAGTTCCTCATCTGAAGATAATCCTTCATGCATTTTCTTGTAATCTCGGCGTCGGCTGGCCCTCCTTTGTAGCCGCGACATCCTTTGAGAGAGACCCCACTCAACTCTCCCCTCCGGAGAGAAATCAGGGTCAGGATTGACTAATTGTTGCTTTCCTCTGCCGGTCATATTAATGGTGACCTCAGGGAATTCATCTCGCCGAATTGCAGGCTTCTTCTTGTTGAAACGCCTCATTTTGGGTCTCGACGCTTCAGTGGAAAGTCTTTGAAATACGGAGACTCTTGTTGAATTAGTTTTAGGGCATCCGCATTCTGTCAGCACTGCCTTAATGAGTCTTTCACAGGAGCAGTGAGACTCGTTTTCTCGTACAATTCTTTTTCTTGAATTATTTTTCTGATAGTACAGCTCATCGTTATTGTGATTTGAGCAACCTATCTCTTGTGCTTGAACCTTGTTAACATGCACAGGGCGACCAGTCGTCGCCTTTGGGCGATCCAAGGTTAAATTTTTAATTCCACCCCTTTACGAGTGTGGAGTATTCATAGGTCCCAAATGAGAGTGAACTGGTATTCTCTCGTTCTGGACTGGTGTAGTTCTGACAGGAGGGTGTTTACGACCCCCTGTATAAGAAACCACTAAGGGTTTATTTACTGGAGCTGATTGTTCTTTGACTGGGGTTTTGCCTCGATCGTCAACCGAAGGACCAAGGCGATCCGCCATTGTGATCTTAAATTTGGATAAGTCTGGGCTAACCCAGGGTTTCACTGGTGATGCAGTAGACGGACCCGGAATGGATGTTTGTCGCGTCTTCGTCACCCAAACTCTACGGTTCTTTGGTGACTCTTCAGACACCATCTCCTTCTTCCCTTCTTGTTTTCGTTGACGAATGGCACGATTACGAGCGGCGTTTATACGACGCTTTTGTATACGTTCTTTGAGAGTTGAACGTGCTCTTTTGACGAGGGTCCATTCCTCCGTCGTAAGTTGTGCAGAAATGTGATTATTTTGCCGTTGAGGCAACTGAACCACTTTTTGTTTCCTCGACTTTAGGTCCGCATAGTAATGGACCCCGTCGGTTTGCTGTAAGGCCTTGGCCAATTGACGAGCACGGCGCTGGCGCTGTCTCTGACGAGCTCTTTTTGTCAACACCGGTAAGCTATGATTCAGTGACTCCTTAACTGGTGCGGAGTCACTTGGAGCAGAAATGTTGCAGGCAGATTCCTTGGAGAGAACCTGGCAAGAATCTTCACCTGCGGTCTTCATCGGAATTGAAGACTTAGAAACTTTCTTGGAAGAGGAAATCTTCCTGCACATGCGGGGCGAGGAAGATTTCGAGGATGAGGATGATAAGTACTCCTCGAATTTTGCCTGATCGAACTCATATTCGATCTCTTCAGTGACTATGATCTTGATCGGTTGCGACACTGCGGCCTCGGCAGCGAGGCCGCTGGCTCCCACTGTGGTCGCCCGTTTGTTTTCAGCGAAAGTTGACTCCATTGTCGATTCCATTAAAACTTTGATTTGTTTATAGGAAATTACAATGAAAATAAACGAAAATACAACTCTCGAGAAAATAACACAGAAATTGTTTATCAATTCTTGCTTTTGTGGGACTTTGCCTGTGCCGGGAGTGCTTTGGCTCGTTGACCACCGATTCACAGATCGTGATGGTGTTTAGGGATCTTTCCTTCGTTTATCGAAGTAAAGATTTGAAAGCGGATATCTTATCGATGTAAGATATTCACTCTTCCAAAGATCAAGTCTGAGCTTAGATCTCTAGGAATCACCAAATGATGCTTGTCAAAGGGTGAAAATTCTCTCTTTCTTCCTCAAAATCACCAAAAGCTCAAGTCTCTTCTGCTCCAAAATGCTCTCTGTCCTTTATTTCGTGCTTAGGGAGGTATTTATAGGGGTAGGAATGCACAACAGTTGAAACGGGGGTGAAATAACCAACCAGATGGCTGTTCTTTGGCCGCTGCAGTCGACACTGCCGCGGCTATTGGCGCGGCAGTGTGGCCTGCCGCGGCCAAAGAGGCGGTTGCCAGCACGTTCCATCGTGCTTGAAACCGTTATCCCACGACCTTTAACCACCTTTTTCGTGGTTTAACCGCTTGTCCACGTCAGCACACGTTTTATCTCTGATATGCCGCCACGTGGGCTTCAAATAATCATCATATAACTGCCTTGTAACCACTATAGTTTGTTTTTAGCGAAAGTTGACTCCATTGTTGATTCCATTAAAACTTTGATTTGTTTACAGGAAATTACAATGAAAATAAACGAAAATACAACTCTTGAGAAAATAACACAGAAATTGTTTATCAATTCCTGCTTTTGTAGGACTTTGCCTGTGCCGGGAGTGCTTTGGCTCGTTGACCACCGATTCACAGATCGTGAGGGTGTTTAGGGATCTTTCCTTCGTTTATCGAAGTAAAGATTTGAAAGCGGATATCTTATCGATGTAAGATATTCACTCTTCCAAAGATCAAGTCTGAGCTTAGATCTCTAGGAATCACCAAATGATGCTTGTCAAAGGGTAACAATTCTCTCTTTCTTCCTCAAAATCACCAAAAGCTCAAGTATCTTCTGCTCCAAAATACTCTCTGTCCTTTATTTCGTGCCTAGGGAGGTATTTATAGGGGTAGGAATGCACAACAGTTGAAACGGGGGTGAAATAACCAACCAGATGGCTGTTCTTGGCCGCCCCCTGCCAGTCGACACTGCCGCGGCTATTGGCCCACGGCACAACAGTGCGCGACTTTGCGCGCGCAAAGCAGCGGTTGCCAGCCACGATTCCATCGCTGCCTTGAAACCGTTATCCATGACCTTTAACCACCTTTTTCCGTGTTTAACCGCTTGTCCAACGTCAGCACAAGCTTTGTAATCTCCCTGACATGGCCCGCCCCACGTAGGCTGCTTCAAATAATCATTATATAAACTGCCTTCTAATCACTATAGCACCCTATAAATAGCCGACTGCACCGCTAGGCTGCCGCCCTCTCTAGCCGTGCCGCTACCATATGCCTAGCCGCGCCTTAGCCGCGGCACACGTATGCATCCGCTGTCAATGGCCGCTGCTAGCATCAAAAATGCCTATATTCTCCAGCAACCGTTCGAGTGTTACGAGCGCATGTAACGTCACCAATCCAATCCACATGAGCGTAATCGGTCGGACGAACGACTGAATGATATCGACGAGGCTTACGGAATGAGCGAGATGGATTCGGAATCACGAAGAGACGCGAACCAATCGGAAGGCCCGGCACTGTTCACAAAAGGACAACGCCCTTCAGCCTCGAACTCTACAGATAATCCAATCACCAGAACGGATCAATATATTCTCGTTCGTCACGCAGTCCCGCACCGGAATATCAAATCGAATCCGGACGAAAAATATACGCGGCGGAACCAACAAAACCTAAACGGAGCTCTCGCAAGCTCGAAAACACGATCGAGGGGGTGTCTAGCAAAACAAGGAGCACCAGGGTGTCTCGCAAGCGAGAACCCTAGGTGTCTCGGCAAGGCGAGACACCCAAGGGTGTCTCGCGCATGGCCGAGACACCCTAGGGTGTCTCGGCCATAGCCGAGACACCAAGGGGTGTCCGCACCCCTTGGAGGTCCCCTACCCCCTCTAAATGCTATAAATACCCCCTTTGAGTGCCTTGAAAAAAGGGGAATTTTGGAGAGCTTGGCGAAGCCCTGCTGCAGTGAAGAGTGCCCGTGTGCTTCAACAAGAGGAGGAGAGGCCTTGATCAGAGCCTTCATCGCCCGTCAGATCCTTAGTATCGGCCTTAGCGTTGATACTAAGAAGAGCTATTACCTCGCTTTAGCCGAGGTATACGCTTATAGCTTCTAGATCTCACGCGGATCGACGAAGCTCTGCTTCTATATCCCTCCGCGGATAGACGAAGCTCTGTCCGATTTATCCGGATCAGAAAGTTTCTAGATCTCACGCGGATCAACGAAACTCTGTCCGATTTATCCGGACCAGATCTGAGTGCCCCCGGTGGTCCACGGATATCGACATCCCCGTCACAGGCAAAAGACCCACGCAAGCAAGAGATGACAAACAGATCTTGCGTTTGTTTGAAAAGAGTTGTATTTCTTTTGTTTTCATTGTGTATCGGTCTTATAAAAAGGCTATCTTTTTATTTCATTGTAACGATTGAAGTTGTAATGAATGCAGCAATGAATACAGCAACTTTTTCCGCAAACAGCCGCGGCACCATGAGCTGCCGCGTCGTAGCCGCGGCACCAAGTGCTGTCTGTTGGTGTGTACATGTTATCTTACTTCCTTTGAATGATTCCCTCTGATTAAGAGAATGACGTTTATCGTCTTTCCTTTGCCTTGAGTGGTATTTGGATGTCTGTAAGCATTTTCTGACGCCTACACTTACCTATCTCACTAACTCTAATAATTTTACCTTATTTGTTGTTCTCCAAAAGTCACATACACATACTTCTTTTTGGTCAGGCTAATGAACATATTCTTATCTTCTAAATATAATTTGAGCAACCCAATCGAATGTTGCCTTAATCTTTAGCCGTCCTACACACCTACAGAAAAGTAAAAAAGGTGTGACCTAAGTATTTTCAAGGTCCACATTGGTTAGCAATTATACATTTTGGTATCTAAATCTACTTAATTATTTTAACTCTATATTGCATTCGACAATTCATTAAAATATGACCCAACCTACCACATAAAGTACAAACAATAGAAGTTGTATTAGAAATGGGTGCAAATAGAGTTAAATTATTTCTTTTTATAAAAGAATGTTGAAACTTTTTATGTTTTCTGAACATGAATAATCAAGTCTAGTTTTAGCATTTGCAAATCGTTAATTGGAAATGACCATGTTTAAACCTTTAGACCCAATAAAAACTTTTCCATGACCTTTTCCAAAATAATATTTTTAGACTTAAGTTGTTCATTTTCAGAAATTTTGGTTGTTATCTAGTTTCAAACTTTCTTTTTTTGGAAGACAACTCACATAAAAGCTCATTATCCTAGCAACTAGTTTTTTAATTTCACTTGATTTTTCAGTAAATTGCTTGGATAAATTAGAATTCACATCTCTATACATGGAATATTGTATATATTCAAATAAGATTTTTTTTACTTGCATTGTTAGATGAAGTCAACTCTAAAGAAGAATTTTTAACTTTATCAATCAACAATTTATTATCCATTTTTAACCTTGAATTTATCTTTTTAACAACTTTATACTTTTCAACAAGCTTTTCAAATTTACCTAACATCTCAACATATCTATCATACAAAGCATCATAAGTTAGGTATACTACATCGTCAAAGCTCTCATGTTTGAAATTGTCTGAATACCTTCATTAGCCACGTGACAATGGTGCGCTCTTCATTAACATTTTTATTGCATTTCTATACTTTTATTTCCTATAATTTTTAAATAATTTTATTTGCTACTAAGTGTTTTTAATGCATTTTCATGAAATAAAGGATTGAATAAAAAAGAGTTCAAATAAAAATATCTTAAGCCCAACTGAATCTTAATAAAGCCTAAGAAAAACCCAAGTAAAGCCCAAAAAAATCAAAGCAAAAAATAACCACGGTAGCTCATCACTAGAGGTATTGTAACTTATTTCAAGTGAATGTGTGCAAGATAATTTTATTTAATCTACCTAGAAATCATACAATATTTTTCATCTTTCAACTATAAATCTAATGAATCAAGTTTGAGTGAAATCAAAGTTGAAGAACTCAAGATATGATCATTTTAGTGAACCAGTGGCGGAATCGTAGATAGAGCTCATCATATAGCTAATCGATTAGTTTCCAACAGAATGCAATGAATGAATGATTTTAATTTCTTAAATCCTTCGTTTAATCTGAGGGCTAATATTGGCTATTATAGGCTATAAATAGGAGTAAAGAGTGAGTGATACATATATGTAAAATTTTATAAACTCCTTTTTAAAGAAGATGACCTTTAATTAGGCCTTTCACCATTATGCAACTTTAGTTTTATAGTAAAAATAAAAGTTCCTTTTCTCTTTTTAATTTTCTTCTTATTATCTTGTGTTGATGAAGATTTGCTTCACCAAGGGCTAACCCATTGCAATGTAAGTCTTTATATTTCTCTTTTTATTTCTTATTTAGAATTGCATGTTTAGGATTTAATTTCTTATTTTTAATTTATGCTTTGTTTTATGCTTTGTAATTTAGATTTTCTTACTTTTTATTTTTGCTTTCTAGAAGTAGCATGAGTAGCTAATTTCTTTAAAATATCTAGGATTAGATGAAGCTAGTTTAAATTCTATTTAGTTTTTGAATTGATCTCTTTTTATGCTTAATTGTTCATGCTTAGGATAATCAACAAAAATAATAAGTGGTAGAAAAAAAGATTTGACAAGCTATACTTATCTTAAATGGTTTGATAGTTCATGTTTTTTCAATTTTAGAATTATTATCTAGTTGTTTATTTCTATTCATGAATAATGAAATTCTTATATATAAATTTGATAGGTTATGCTTGTTTTAAATAACTTGATAATCAATGTTTAAGAAATCTAGTAATATGATGACTAAAGGATAGTTATTCTTAAATCCAAATAAGAATTAACTAGTGAATTTAATCCTAGATTCCTAGTTTTATAACTTGATTTTGTTCATCTCTTTTATTTACTTTCTTCTCTTGATTTTCCTCTCCTTCTTATTTTAGCCTTTTTATTTGCATAAATCAACACCGACCAATCTCTATTCTAGCATAATTTAAGAACCACTTTAGGACCTTTCTTAGAACACATCTTCCTCATGTGATCGATACTTGCGTGTTATACACATAAGTTGTGTACTTAGAATATTTTTATTTAGAATGCATCTGCTCTTTTGTTATCATCACTTGAGCTACTCTCTGACACTTCTTCTCTGCTCAACATGTCCCATGTTCTCACCTTGAAGCTTTTGCCCTTCTCTTTATAGTCCTTTTTGTTCAGTGGTGATTATTCCTCAAGTGACTGGATTTCCTACACAATAACAAGTTGATTTAGTATAAGAATCACTAGAATTATATTTATTTACCTTATTTATGTAGTGATTCCGTTTGTCTTGCATAAATTTCTGACTGTCCTTTGATTTGAGAAAGGATTCAAAGCCTTTAAGAACTTGATCTACATTGTTATCTTTCTCACTCTCAAAACTTGAGCTCTAACCCATATTTGTCTTGGCCTTTGATTTTCTCTTATCACTTTGAAAGCCCATGAATTATTTTTCAAGTTATCCTTTGATTACTCTTCTCTCTCCTTCAAACTCGCATCATGTGTAATGAGATTTCCTACAACATTATCAAGATAGTTCAAATAAATTATGAGATTCCTCGATAGTAGTTACCTTAGCACCTCATTTAGATAAAAGTGATCGGAGAACTTTGCTAATGAGCTTGTCTTGGTTGTACTTCTTTCTCAATAATTTTGCCTTGTTCACAATATTTGTGAAACGTGTGAATATATCATGTATGCTCTCCAAGGCCTTCATCTTAAAATTCTTATAATTTCTTGCGAGCATGTTGATCTTAGCCTCCTTAATCTATCAAGTACCCTAGTGTGTGACCTCCACCATTTGCCAAAATTTCTAAATAGTCACACAACTAGAAACATGGTTAAATTAATTAAAATATCAAAGAACAATACAAGACATTCATAGCTTTAGTATTAAGAGAGTATAATTTCTTTTCAGTTGTAGTCCACTTATCCCTAGGTTTAACAATGATAGTTTCATCAACTATGTTAATGGGTTCATGATAACCAAACTCAACCATATTCCAAACTTTATAATCGGTGGCCAACAAAAATAACCTCATATGAGCTTTTCAATATGAAAAGTTTGTACCATCGAATAGTGGGCTCGATTAACTGCATGGCCTTCAGGGAAGGCGATTAAGAATCCTAAACTGGCCATATATCCTAGGTTGTGAAGCCTAATATACAGATATCGGGCTCTAATACCACTTGTTGGATCTATGATGTAAGCCTAGATCGGGGTGAATAAGATTACCTCTTGTTTTTTGAGATATCAGAGAATATGAAACGGAATAAAATAGACAATAAGTAAAATAATAAGCAAATTATTATAGGAAAAATCACAACCAGAACACATGAGATTTTATAGTAGTTCGAAGAAAAAATCCTACATTCACTCTTCCTTTTCTCGAAGGGACTTCCTCACTATGTGAAAGTTCTCCTAAATCACAAACTCGATTCAGTAAGCTTGCAAGACTGAAACCCTAGCTTCTCCCAAACTAGTCATCTAACCTAAACTCTTCACGCACGAGTATCCCTAGCTCTAGCTGATGACCAATTCCTCAATTCAACCCCATCATGAGTACATCGTAAACCCTCAATTACCCCCAACTTAAGTAGGTCGTGAAAACAAGTTCGATGCAAAAAAAAAAAACGCTTAAGCACAATTAGAAAGATCTTATAGCCCTTTGATTATGCAAATTGTTCTATTAATGATTGAAGCGAAGATCTAATAAGAACGACGATGATGATGAAATCCAAGGGCCACACTCATCGAAGGTTGATGATCGAATGATGAAGAACGATGTCGAGGATGCTTCCTGAGAAGCCTGAGCAAGATCCTTTCATTAAATTGAAACCCTAGCTCTTTCTTTTCTTCTTCCTTTTTCTCTCTTAATTATGTCAGAAATCTCTGATGAAAAACATATGGGAAGAGCCTATATACCCATAACAATCAATGGCTAAAATAAAATTTAAAAACAGTTTAGGAATATGAAATTAGGTACTTAATCATCGATGGACAAACTTAATTATCGATGGTTATAGTTCACCATTAATGGTTAATATTTACTATCGATGATCTGAACTTCTCTAGACTTTGCATCGTTGATGATTGATAGCCATTGATGGTCTAGATCAGATCGAGATGTTTCTAAAAGCTATTATAATAACGATTCCAATAACAGGGTCAAAATTTATGGCCCATGTAAATTTCAGCCTCGATGTATATTTCATTCATGCTGCTGACTGTTTTGATGTTGTTTAGCTAAAATATTCATATCTCGAACTATACATCTCCAAATTGAGTTTTGTTTATTTCTGTGGATTCATGACAACAATAGAACACTCTCATATGCTCAAACATGATTTTCACTCTTGATGTTTTTCTAAAATCAGTTGTGATTAACTTATCATCTTGCTCTATATATTTTCGGACTTGATTATAACTTCTTATAACATCTATACAATATCTCAAACATATTTTAGACTATATGAAGGTTTATTATTCATCAAACTAAGTTGATTGCATGAACACAATCCTAACAAGTACTAGGGGGAAATGAGAAATTGATTGAGATAAAAAGAGCGAACCAAAGTGTTACAACTAATGTTTCCTCCCCATAAGTTTGAAGCTTTGATTAAAGGTAAAATATCACTATACAAAGTCTAGTTTGATAAAATATCACTATACAAAGTCTACTTTTTTCACTTCAAAGAAAGATATGTTTTATGAGTGGGATGATTACGCATCGTATCATTTTCCCGAATTGTCAACTTGATACACAGGAGAAACATAAATTGAGTCCATCAAAAGACTATATATGTGATCAATGCTCTAGCTGAACCCAATAATTCGGAGTTAAGAGTCAAAGAAAGTGATGCAAGCATGTTTTTTTTTATTTTCTTTGGAATCTTTGAAGATAATCTGACTATTCTAGTCCTTTGGCCCCCAACAATAATAGATGATTTGGTCAATGCTATTAGATCTTAAGGACGTATTAGTTGAGTAGTTTTGAATTTAATTTTAAGCATGTATGGTTTACAATTGTGCGTGGTTTGGTTAGTATATAATACGTGGCAAGATTCCCAAAAGAATGTAATACATGCACATTATTGAGACATGATTTTTTTAGAGTAATTGGCATGAATTATTTTTACGGTTGCTTTCCTCTCTTTTATATGCATATGTATTATATGACTATCAGATTTTGCTCTACAAAACTAATATGTTTTTGGATTTTAAAAATAGGTTAATTACAGAAAATCTCTATAAACTTTTCAGGAGTTGCAAGTAAGTCCCCGTCAACTTTTTTAGTAGACTAAATTCTCTTGAAATTTAGGATTTATTGCATGTAATCCCATGAAATATTTTTTTACTAGATCTAACTTGAAAAATTATCTTTTGGTTCCCATATTAGCATTATTAACTCTAACGTGTCACTGGTAACCATAGATAAAAAAAAGATGAAATATTCCTTCTTAATTCCAAAAAAAAAACACTTTTATTAAAAAGGAAAAATAGGTAATTTTTAAGAACAAATAAATTATTTTCATCTTTTTTGGGCACATGCTTACCACATAAAATGTTAGAATCAAAGTGCTAATTTGAAGATCAAATGAGAATTTTTCATGTGAAATTTAGTGAAATAAAACAATTCACAGGGGGTTATGTGCAACAATTACTGAAGTGCAAGATGGTTTAATGTGATAAAAAAGAGTAGTTGATGGGGGTTTATTACAATTCTCCAGATATTCGTGAGAGTTTTGTATAATAAACCCTTTAAAACATATGAAGATTTTCCAAAAGTTTCCATGGAATCTGAAAGGAATCAAGAGAAAAAAAAATCCCATGAATAACCATCTATAGTTTACAACTGAGCGCCAAAAAGAAAGAAGCGCAACGATAATTTATGATAATGAATTGAATAATAAACAATTACGATAAAAAAGTACTAATCTAACTGAGAGGATGCAAGTCACTCTTTCACTAGCGGTTTGGTTGACACAATTTATTCGGTTAAAATATCATATTACCTTAAATAGTGACATCATTTTACCACTTTAGTCTAAAAAGTAACACCGATGACAATTTAACCTAAAAAGTAACATTCCCTCTCATTTCTATATATTTTTACCTTTTTAAAAATTCCCTCTCTTTCTACTCTTGTCTCTTTAATTTCTCATTTTACCCAAATTATGTCAACCTCTCTCTTTCTCCCCATAACTTCCGAAGGATAGGGCGGTCTGTTAGGTGCATTTTAGCGGGCAATTTTTCCTCCGCTATTGTGCGCCTCCGCCTGGATCTAGCATGATGATGAAGAAGAAGAATGGCAGTAAAGGGATCTTTAGCTCTACATTGAGAGACTCTATATTTGTCTATCCTTCCTCTTCTCCTGCTCGTGAGGAAACAGAGGAGATTGAGGAAAGTGAAGATAGCAATAGAACAGTAGGAGTAAGGGAAGCTTCACCACTGGAGCTAATGGGGAGTACAGGTCCGATTGGGGCAAGGAAGAAGATTCTCATGAAGGATCTTCTGGCAAGAACAGTTTCTCTCTCAGATCCACTTCAACAGAGCAGATCTGGTCAAATCCTTGATCGGAAATTAAGTAAGAGTCCTAACTCAATCTCTTGGGCTGATGATGAGGAAGAAGAATATGAAAATGAATTTGATGGAGCTGGTGGTGAGGCTGAAAGTAATATTGAGATCTTCACACCATTTGTAGCTCAGTCCTACAAAGAGAATACTAATATTAATGTTGAAAAGATCAATCTGGAAGATGATGAATCGAATAAAGAAGAGAAGGATTTAGGGAAAAAGAATGATTTACCTGTTAAAAAAAATCTTTTGCTAGCTTATTTTCAGACAACAGAAGACCTGGAAAGGGATTATCTCTTGATTTTGTCCCTCCCTCTCAAACTAATGCTGCTGTTTTCTCTAAAGAGGAATGGAAAGTAGGTGAAGAATACTAGAAGAATGCATTGATAGGCCATGTTATAAGTCTAAATGCTAAATTCAAATCTATGGAAGCTTATATTAACAAAGCTTGGGGGAGGATTTCAATTCCTAAAATCTCTTTAATTAAAGCAGGTGTTTTCTTGTTTGACTTCCAATCAGAGCAACAGATGAGAGACATTTTAGAATCAGGACCTTGGTTTTTTGGTTCCAGGCCATTGGTGCTTAAACCTTGGTCAATTGATATTGAAATGGAGAAAATACAAGATTGTTCATTGTAGGCATCAAAAACTGCCTATAGGTCTCCACAAACGATTCAGTGTTAAAGAACGACGATGAACATCACTACCCAATCCACAGGAGTCCAATCGACGTTGATGAACGACTGAAGTGAATCGACGAGCTACGTGAGCAAACAGGATTTCGGAACAACGAAGACCCGGACTAATCGGAGACCCGGCGGTGTTCACAAAAAGAACAACGCCCTTCGTGCCTCGACCACTCTACAGATAATCCAACCACCAGAGCGGATCGAACTCTTCGTCAAGCATCTGTGGCCGAGACACCCCAAGGGTGTCTCGGCCTGGCCGAGACACCAGGGGGTGTCTAGGCCCCCTAGACCCCCCTAGACCCCCCTACACACTCCTATATGCCTATAAATAGACCCCTAGTGCCTTGCTTTTGAGAGGAGGATTTTTAGAGAGCCTTGGCGAAGCCCTGCTGCAGTGAAGAGTGGTCGAACGCTTCAACTGAGGAGGAGATGTCTACATCAGCCTTCATCACCCATTCCCCGTCTGATCCTTAGTATTAGCCCTTGGCGTTAATACTAAGAAGAGCTGACATCTCGCTTTAGCCGAGATTGACGCTTTAAGCTTCTAGATCTCACTCGGATCGACGAAGCTTTGTCCGATTTTTCTGGATCAGAAGTTTCTAGATCTCACGCGGATCAACGAAGCTCTGTCCGATTTATCCGGACCAGATCTGATTGCCCCGGTAGTCCACGGATATTGACGTCCCCGTCACAGGCCAAAGACCCACGCAAAGCGAGACCGCACCAAAACGGGATCTCGTGTTTATTTTCAAAAAGTTGTAATCTTTGTTTTTGTTGCACGAGGAGGTCTTATAAAAAGACCGACTTTTTATCGATTATTGTTGTAACGCTTGAAGTTGTAACAGATTCAAAAGCAATGAAAACAGCGACTTTCCCCGAAAACAAGCTGGCGACCACAGTGGGAGCCACCGACCTCGCTGCCGAGATCGGAGTGACGCAACCGGCATTCAAGATCCGGGTGAATGAAGAGATCGAATACGAGTTCGATCAGCAGAAGTTTGAAGAGTACATCTCTTCCTCCTCCTCCAGATCTGCCTCTCCAAGCAGGCGCAGGAAATCCTCCTCCTCCAGAGTCGTTCGCGGGACCCTTAGCTCAAAGACCCAAGAACCCCTTGCCATCGCTGCACTCGCACCATGTGGCGTCTCCGCGTCGCCCAACGTGGTCGAGATCGCAGATCTGGGCATCTCCTCCACCAAGAAGATGGCTAATGAAGGCGCTCCACAACGTGGTCGAGATCGCAGATCTGGGCATCTCCTCCACCAAGAAGATGGCTAATGAAGGCGCTCCAGCTGTATCAAAGAGGACCCGCCAAAGACGGCGTCAACAACTTGCTCGTCAAATGGCCAAGGCTTTGGAGCCTATGGACGGGGTTCGCTACAACGAAGGTCTCAAATCGAGACAGCGCATGGAGCAACAACGGTACGTAACCAACTCCTCCTCCCTGACAGAAACGAACAAGTGAGTTCGTGTCACGAGGACTCGTTCCACCCTCGAAGAGAGAATCAAGAAGCGCCACGCACTGCTCGCGCATGCCCGAGCTCTCTTGCAGAAAGCAGAGGAGATGCAGAAAGAAGAGGCGGTCAAGACTCCGCCAAAACTCAAGCAAGTATGGAGGCTAAAGGCGAAACCAACACCTAAGCCAAGAGTTGAAGATGTTGCTGCCCAATCTTCACCAAATCCAAGTCCCATTCCCCTTACCCCGGCACCTCCGGTGGGGTCAGGTATGAGCACGGATCCTTCAACATCCAGGGTTCCTGTGAAAGGTCGCCTCGGTCCCTTACCAGGGAATCGAGGTAAAGTACCTATCAAGGAGCGATTGGGTCCGTTGAAAGGTCCCCTAATGATAAACCCGACTGGGGGTCGTTCTAACTCCCCCCAGGAAAATAACAAAGGGAAAACCCCTATTACCGACCGCATCGGGTTGCGTGTCGAAGTTCAAGAGCCCGTTAAGTTTTTACGTTCACAAAAGCGTAGACTGGAACGAGCGACTCTTGAGAACGCTAATAAAGCGTCATATTCGTCTGATGATGATAATATTATGTCTGGAAAATCATGTCAACACTCTATAGGTTGCTCCAGTTATCAAACTGATGAGTTGTACTATAGAGCTGGGGGTGCGAATAAGTCTTGGAAGCGAAACGCACGAGTCACGGAACCCCACTATCCGTGTGCCAACATCATCAAGGCAGTGTTGTCAGAATGCTGCTGTTCTAAAACCCCGAAGAGAGTCTCGGTGTTCGAGAGGATTTCCAAGCCAAGGCATTTTCGTGGGAAGAGGTTCGCTCGCCAAGAGGACGAATTCCTAGAGGTGTCTGCTAATATGACCGGCAGAGGGAAATCGACACGACACTCTAGCTTAGATCAACTTGCCGAAGCATCCCAGCGCATGACTCGATTGCGGTCAGGGATCAATAGGCGAAAGAATTACCAAAGGATGCAAAAGGGACTTCCTTGGGAAGAGGAATCGTCAGATGATGGTTCAGACTCCTATTCGGCTATAGCATCCGATGACATGGCGTCTAGTGCGGGACAGCCTTACGAATCACTTATGATCAGCGCCGAACAAATGAACAAGATGCTTGAAGACGCCCTAGCTCGGCAGAAAGAAGCTTTCAAGTTCGAGATGGAGATGACCATGCAGCATATGAGAGAGATGCATGATCAGCAGATCGCGGCTCTGACCACTCACCAAGGAGAGCCCACTCGACACAATCATCAGAATCAGGATGAGAATGAACGGGAAGGGAATAATGTCAACACAATTATCCCCCCTGTCAACAACGACAATGGAGGTGGTCCGGTAGATGATAATGCCAAAGAAGACCACATTACCTCTCCCCAAAACCACTCGAAGATAGAAACGAGTGACGAACCCTTGATGGTACGGTCATTCGTTGGCACTCTTCGCGGAGCGGCCTTCGATTGGTATCGTCGCCTCAAGCCGGGGAGCATCAGCAGTTGGGACGACATGGAGGACATGTTCCTGACGAACTTCTTCGGCGACGACACTGAGGTCTCAATCAGCACTCTGTTTGAGGAGAAGCAGAAGAATGGCGAGACAGTTGAAAATTTCGTGAAGAGATTCCGAAACAAGGCAATGAATTGTAGGGATCCGGTCAGCGAAGATTTCATCCTCGAGACCTGTCATAACAATCTCTCACTGGACATCCTGGAAGCCATGGGGATGGCACCGTCAAAGACCTGGAAGGATCTGAAGGTGCGAGGAGAACAAGCCGAATGATTCCTCAAAAGGAAGAAGGCGGAGCGGGGTCAAATAGCTAATAATGCTCCGCAACCAAATTTCGCCCCTAAGGGAAGAGGAAAAGCACATGCAAATGCCGTGGATGTGAATCAAACGTTCGAGGTGCAAGCGCAGCCGCAACAGCAGCAACAAAAGGCGCCTCAACAACCAAGGTGGCAACAGCAGACCCCGAGGCCAAAAGCCTCGGAGCCAAAGTTCCCTAAAGTTTATTCGTTCAGAGAGGATGAAGTTCCCGGTATCTTCAAGTACCTCATCGAGAATAACAAGATCAAACTACCTCCAATCCAGGATCAGGAAGATGCCAAGAGAGTCAATGATCCAAAATACTGCGCATTTCATAGAGCGGTGCACCATACTACCAAGGTATGCTATGCTCTTAAGGATAAGATCCAAGCTCTCATCGATGTCGGGGTCATCACAATGAAACAGCCGAAGGAGAAGAAAGTGGGGGCGAATGCAGTGACGATTAGTTTTGGCTTTTTTCCCGTGAACCAGTTCCAGCTTGAGCCAGTAATAAAGGCAGCAGTGAAGACGGTGAACGATGATCCTCACAAGCAGCGCCAGAAGGGACTCGTGCCACACACAGCCCCTAATGGTGAGATTCTTTGGGTTCATCCAGATTTGATCGGAGACGAGCAATGGACTGGAACCTCTTCCAAGAAAAATTCAAAAGGGAAAGATAAGTCTTGTTATGGAGCTTCTGCCATTCCAGGAAAAGACGACGAGGAAATCCCTGCCTTCCCGCTTTCTGAAGATGAACAGGAGGCCTTTGCGACTCGAAGCGGGCATGAATATCACTACAAGTACCCGGATGCTTCCGAGCAATTAGGTACCAAAACCCCTCCTTCCAAGACGTTGGCGGAACTGGGAATAGCAGCAATTCCCCCAACGCCTGTAGCTACGGAGAAAGTCCAGCAGAACGAGAAAGGAAAGGAGCCTCTACACAAGGAGTCCCAAAACCCGAGGCAGTCTCGATTCAATCACCCGATTGGAAGAGACAAACCGGGAAATGCGAGCTCTCCGCCCCATTTTGACATTATGGCGCAGTTGGCCAACATCCCGGCTAGGATAACCCTGTACGAGCTATTACGTCTGTCCAAAGATACAAGGAAAGCATTACAGGAGGCCTTGAGCGATTCTGAAGCTTTTCTAACTCGGATCAAGCCGTCGCCTGAAGGACCAGAGCCATCTGCTCAGCATTGCAATCTCGCGGCGCATCATTTTCCATGCATCTCATTCACCAAGGAAGACATGCAGACGAAGAACTCAAAGCATGATCGGCCTTTGTATTTCACCGGGCACATCGGCTCCAGCATGGTCAACCGGATCCAAGTTGATCCGGGTTCCGCTGTTAGCATTATGTTATTCCGATTGATGCATCATCTCGGAATCCCGACAAGTAAATTAGCCTCCACTGGCACTACGATTTACGGATTCAACACCAGTTGGGGAAGATCCGAATCAAGTGCCAGATCGGAGATTTAAAATCGGAAGTTACTTGTTATGTAATTGATGCAGAAACGTCCTATAATTTGCTGTTGGGTCGACCTTGGATCCACGGTAACCTTATAGTTCCGTCAACTCTGCATCAATGCCTCAAGTACATAGACTTGAATAATGAAGTCAAGACGGTGGTCGCGGATAAGCAACCGTTTAAGGGATTGGAAAACTATTTCACCGATTCCCTTCTATACGGCGCTGAATCCGATACTGAATCACCGGCCCAAGGAACGGACAGCGGAGATGAAGCTGATACCGAAACTGGGCTTGATTACGATGGTGGTTTTGTACTTAATGACATTGTACCCATTGTAATCAATCTTGACGATGATAAATCATCGGAGAATAGTTGTAACTGGCAACTTGCCGAAGAACTATCAATAAACAATGATTTAGAGTATTCGATGTGTCTTGATGAGGTCACTAAAGAGCTTTATGATAACCCTAACTTGTATATGCCTCTTCAATCACTTTGTATGACGAAAAAGCAGGTACAAGACCCATGCGGAGCAACACTTGTCATCCCCTCGGGAATAGGGGGTGGAAAGGAAGTCGTCTACGGCAGAGGAAAAGAAACTCTGACACCTGATCACTTCGTAGAAGAAGAAGATGATGATGACAAACCTGCCCCTCATCTATTTAGATATGACGCAAAAGCGCGCGATCTAATGGAGAAGCATGGATATGACTTTACACTCGGAGAGGGTCTTTGCTTTGGTCGAGGTCCACGAGTTCCACCTCGAATGGCCTATGTACCGAAGGGAAAACCCGATGATTATTATCGCTATAAAAGAGGTCTCGGCTACGTCTCCTCATCCGACGACGAATGTTGCTGGCAAATCATCGATCAGATTGCTAACAAAGCTAGAAACGGATGCTCACCCGACTCCTCAGCTTGGGATTCCGACACTAGTCTTGGTGAAATGTTTAAAAAGTTGATGTCGAACATGGTCACGGTCGATCCTACCACAATAGAGGAAGACGACCAGATGCCGACATGGGAAGATCCTTGGGTTCATCACCTAAACATGCAGTATGGTGATAGGTTCGAGCAAAGAGAGCCTCCTACCGAAGATCAAGTACTCCAGGTGAATATGGGAACTGAGGAAAATCCTAAACCGATATTCATTAGCCAAGTGAATATGGGAACGGAGGAAAATCCGAAGCCGATATTCATTAGCGACAGTCTCCTGCCCGAAGAGAAAGAAGAGTTAATCTCTCTTATCAGGGAGTACATCGATGTGTTCGCCTGGAATTATGAAGACATGCCAGGGCTCGATCCAAACGTAGCAATGCATCGCCTCAATATTAAGTCGGATGTCAAACCTGTCAAACAACAACAAAGACGGTTTCGTCCGCAAATGATGGAGGCGATCGAATCCGAAGTCAAGAAGCTTATTGATGTCTTTTATGGATGGTTTCTCTGGTTATAACCAAATAAAGATGCATCCAGATGATGAAAAGCATACCGCATTTAGAACGCCTCTCGGCGTCTTCTGCTACACAGTTATGCCCTTCGGCTTAAAGAATGCAGGTGCTACATATCAGCGAGCCATGTCAAAGATCTTTCAGGAGCATCTCCGAAAGACTGTCGAATGCTACGTAGATGATTTGGTCGTGAAAAGTCGTGATAAAAAAGATCACATTAAGGACTTGAAGACCATGTTCGACTTGATGCGAGCCCATCAATTGAAGATGAATCCTACCAAGTCTTTCCTCGGAATGTCTAGTGGTAAATTCCTGGGATTCGTCGTCACCACCAAAGGTATTCACATCGATCCTGATAAGGTAAAGGCGATTAATGAATTGCAGCCTCCGAGAAACCTCAAGGAGCTCAGAGGATTGCAAGGGCGATTAGCTTATATTCGTCGATTCATCTCGAACCTCTCAGGAAAATGCCAACCATTCTCCAAGCTCGCAAAGAAGGGCGTGTCTTTTGTATGGGATGACGCTTGTCAAAAGGCATTCGAGAGTATTAAAGAATATCTCTCGAAACCTCCTGTACTCGTTGCACCGAAATCGGGCAAACCGTTCTTGATTTATGTCAAGGCGACGAGCCACTCATTAAGTGCATTACTTGCACAAGATGACGATAACGGTCATGAGCAGGCAGTATACTATTTGAGCCGAACCATGGTAGGCGCCGAATCTCGATATCCTATGATTGAGAGAGAATGCCTCGCCTTGGTGTTCGCTATTCAGAAGATGCGGCATTATCTGGTCGGGCAGACTATTTATGTCATCTCTAAAGTTAATCCGGTCCAAGTATTCATGACTCAACCAGCTTCCATGAGCTGGCGATTGGCAAAATGGGCTTTACTCTTGTCCCAATACGACTTACATTTCAAACAACAGAAGTCAGTAAAAGGGCAGGCCATCTGTGATCTCCTGGCAGCTAATCCAACTACGGACACCGCCGAGATATATGACGATCTACCCGACGAAGCCCACGAGGTCAACGCAACTTCGCATCAACAAATATGGCGTTTATACTTCGATGGCACTTCCCGAGCAGCTATTGTCACAGGTGCTCCTGGGAGGTCTAAGATTTCTTCCGGAGTGGGGGTTGTCTTAGTTTCCCCAGGAAAACATGTGATGCCTCGCGCCTACTCGCTAACCGAGTCATGCTCGAATAATGTAGCAGAGTATAACGCATTGATTATAGGGCTCAACTTCGCTAAGGAGCTGGGGGTGGAGTATCTCGAGGCTTTCGGCGATTCTCAGCTAATAGTCAACCAAGTCCAAGGAGAATATGAAGTCCGAAGTCAGGATTTGATTCCATACCATAAGATGGCAGTGGAGATAGCGGAATCATTTGAAGGATTCTTTATCGAACATATTCCACGGCTACAGAATACTTACGCAGATGCGTTGGCAGCATTGGCCGTATCACTGGCGCAGCCTCCCGAAACAGAGCAGTTTGTTACGGTAAGAACTCACCAACTCCTAGTGCCGCTTTACAATGAAGATGCCAAGGAAGAAGAGGTTCAAGAGGCGCACGCTACTCGAATCGAGTTCGAACCACGAGATTGGCGTTTCCCCATCATCGACTACGTCTTGCATGGAATCTTGCTAGAAGATGCGAAGGAAAGGGAGTCGATCCGACGAAGAGCACCAAGATTCTACTATAACACGGAGAATCGAACGTTGTACCGCAGGGGGTACGATGGTTTGCTATTGCGTTGCTTATCAACCAAAGAAGCTGAAGAGGTCCTTAGGGAGGCGCATGAAGGAGAGTGTGGCGCACACCAACCTGGTCCCAAGCTTTACGATCGTATCAGAAGAATGGGGTATTTTTGGCCTTCCATGATGAGTAATGCAATTGCGTATGCCCGAAAGTGTAATGCATGTCAAATGCACGGGAATTATATGCACCAACCTCCGGAGCATCTGCATCCTTCGGTTACGTCATGGCCGTTCGAGACTTGGGGAATGGACATCGTTGGCCCAATAAATCCCCATCAGTCAAGGGTGACCGGTTCATCCTGACGATTACCGATTACTTCTCCAAATGGGCTGAAGCAGTTCCACTCAGAGAAGTTAAAACGAGCAAAGTCATTGCATTCATCAAGCACCATATCATCTATAGGTATGGCGTTCCAAGACGAATCATACATGACAACGGTCCTCAGTTTGTCAGCAACACCTTCATAAGGTTCTGCGAAAAGTTTAAAATTCAGGATATCGCGTCGACGGCTTATAATCCTCCAGCGAATGGATTAGCTGAAGCCTTCAACAAGACTATCATCAAACTCTTGTCAAAGATCGTGAAAAATAATAAACGAGACTGGGATGACAAGCTTGGCGCAGCTCTATGGGCCTATCGGACCATGGTGCGCACACCAACGGGAGCAACCCCGTATTCACTGGTGTACGGATGTGAAGCTGTTCTTCCATTGGAGATCCAAATCCCGTCTCTTCGGATCGCCCTTGCGACCCAGATGACGACCGAAGAACAACATCAGAAACGCCTCGAAGAACTCGAGAGGCTCGATGAAGAGCGCCTGGAAGCTCAACAGCAAATTGAGTTTTACCAAGCTAGGATTTCTCGAGCCTTCGACAAAAAGGTTCGACAGAGAAGCTTCAAGGAAGGAGATCTAGTTCTAGCTGTAAGACGGCCTATGATCCTTAACTCCAAGAAGAAGGGTAAATTCGAACCCAAATGGGAGGGACCATTCGTAGTGGAGACAGTCTACTCGAGTGGCGCCTATCGCCTTGTCACCAAAGACGGCGACCGGCTCATGATGCCGATAAACGGCAAGTTCTTGAAAAGATACTATCCTTAGTATCTTTTGGATAACCAATGCATCGGGAAGTTCCCGGAAGAATACCACATGGGTATTCTTAGGGATAACCCGGTCATTGTGGAATCAGCGAAATCCTCAATTCCAAGAAGAAGGGTAAATTTGAACCCAAATGGGAGGGACCATTCGTAGTGGAGACAGTCTACTCGAGTGGCGCCTATCGCCTCGTCACCAAAGACGGCGGCCGGCTCATGATGCCGATAAACGGCAAATTCCTGAAAAGATACTATCCTTAGTACCTTTTTTGGATAACCAATGCATCGGGAAGTTCCCGGAAGAATACCACATGGGTATTCTTAGGGATAACCCAATCATTGTGGAATTGGTGAATAAGAAATTCACGTTCGAACTCTGAAGGTCAGAATGTCTCTTCTTATTCTCGACAAAATTCTCTAACTCTTATGAGTTCCTTTTGTGAGATGAGATCTAATCCTCTGATAGGTTAATCTTTCCTCACCAAACCATCCGCTGATCAAATTAAACGACGGTGGATCCACCAACATTTCCATCTGCCAGTCATTGGCATTTCTCAGACTCAACGTGTTAGGTCAGAATCACCTAGCATTAAAGTCTCCCTTTGAGTGATAATACGAGTTGGCACTTTCCTTGCTACCCGTATTCCACTTTCTTTGCTTTCTGGTCAAACCTATAAAAGTTAGAGCCAAAGCCAAAATCCCCTCTCGGTTCCTTCAATGAACGAGAGGTCCACTTTCAAATCGAGTGATCAAACCTTCCGACAGTTAGGGTCATCTCACCTTCCTACAGTTAGGGCCAAAGCCAAATTCCTCTCTCGATTCCTTCCATGAACGAGAGGTCCACTTGGAACAGTCAAACCTATAAAAGTTAGGATTGTTTCCGATCTCGCTTAGTCAAGCCTACACATAGTCAAGACTAAAGTCGAGTCACTCTTTTTCGATAAACGAAAATCCACCTTTGTCCCCTTTTTCCACCAAACCTATAAAAGTTAGGGTTGAAATTGGGTCTTCTCCTCAATGAATGAGGGGTTCTTTGGGTTCAAATGACCAATCCTATAAAATGTAGTGTCGTTCAAACCTTTCCGATTCTCGGAGTGGAGATCCCACTCTTAGTTTCATCCTGCAGGATTCTGGGGGTGGAGATCCCACCTCGAGTTTCCTTTCCGCTTGAAGATAGAATATAAAATTCTTCCTCTTCAGCACCGGAAGATAGATCCTTTCCAGCTAAAGATAGAATATAAAATTCTTCCTCTTTGGCACCAGGAGATAGAATATAAAATTCTTCCTCTCCTGTTTCCTTTCCAGTTGAAGATAGAATATAAAATTCTTCCTCTTCAGCACCGGGAGATAGAATATAAAATTCTTCCTCTCCCGTTTCTCAGTCTGTCTTTGCTTTTAGAAAAGACACGACTCCCAATCCGGGCACTCGATGCACGGGGAATTTCATTCCGAAGCCTAAGTAGGGATAAGCTAACGCCTAACACGCGTTGCCGGGTAGTCTATTCCCGTGAGAAAGACGAAGCCTATGTATTCAAAATCATAGCACAAAGCCTCAGAGAGTTTACTCTCTTAGCACAACGTTACATGTGAGACGGGTTTTATAATTCACATGCTAGTCCGATTTCAAACGGTAATCGGTAAAGACATATCAAACCCGTTGATGGCTGGGGGTTTGCCAAAAATCCCATAAATCTGTCATTCAGAATAAATGCAGAAAAATCACAAAAGAAGCAAATGCGGAGTTCCTATTAATAGATCAAGTCAAGAGCATACAACAAAAAGCTCGTTAGCCCGAAGGCAACTGACGGCTAAGAATATGAGACTTTAAGCTAGAGAGTCTATCTGCATAACTCCGCTCAAGTCCCGCCTGCAGATCAGCTCGGGCAGATTCCTCAGAATGGCTCAAAATCTCCGCGGCTTCGCTCTTCAGCTTCATCAGTCTCTCCTGGGTAGATCTTAGCTTCTCGAGTGCCTGTTCCCGAGAACGCCCTAGTCCGGCCAGGTCATCTGCAATGAGGGCAGCAGATTCCTCGGCGTGCTTCAAAGCCTCCTTCAACCTAGTCACCTCCTCGCGACTCGAGTCCAAGGAGCGGAGTAGCTCAGCTCTATCCGTATCTTTCCTCGATCGGCCAACTCTGGGTATCCTTCTTCCCTCATCATCATCATGTGGCGAGAAAAGGAGCGCCGGAACTGATCGAAGCCGCCTCCTCTGTGAAGAAGTTTCTCGATTAGGCCGTTATAAAAGGCGGTGAAGAAGCTGAGGTCCGTACGAAAAGCCTCTCTGTCAGGATGAGTATCGACCAAAAGGGCGCAGATACGCTCGTATAGGGAAGATCGAGATCCTACAAGCAACAACATAAAAGTTCAGCGGATTATCGAATACGATAAGGAAATTCAAAAGGCAAGTTCTGAGCATACCAACGCCAACGGACGTCCCCTCAGGCTGAGGTCCGACAGGCTCTGAGACAGCAGCAGAAGAGGGTATATCAACCCCTGCAGGCGGATTGCTCATGTCGCTCGGTAAGGACGGAGAGACGCCACTTCTATCCAGACCTTCAGCCCCGGGAACTGTAGTAGTATCAGGCCCAACGGCCGGTCCTATAGTTACACTCCTATATTAGCCAAATGAAAATTTGGACAAATAAGGAGAATCGGGACAAGAAGATCTCATACATACCTGCGATGCCCCCGTCCTCAGATGCAGTCGGAATGCCAAGAGTCATAAGAGTATCGGCCCAAGCGGCTGGTCCTATGATGGCACCCTCTTATTAGTCAAAATGAAAATTTAGACAAATAAGGAGGATTGGGATAATAAAGTCATCTACATACCTGTAGACCCATCATCCGTAGGCATCTGAGGAATGCCAGGAGTCATATGAGAATCAGTCCCAGTGGCTGGTCCTATGATCGCACTCATATATTAGTCGAAAGTCAGATGAACATAGAAAAGTACGATATCCCTAAGTCGTATGCGTACCTGCGAGTCCGTCACTCCGAGGCAAGCTGGATATGCCAGGGATCGATATCGGACTAACCCCAATGGTTGGCGCTGCAATAATTAATCATTCGTTAGCCAGATAAAAGATCAGGCAAGAGGAAGGGAACCATATGTATACCGATGGGTGAATCATTCCCAAAGAATGGTCTCTCGGTTCCTCTGGAAGTCTGCTCAGCCAGCATGTCAGCTAATAAGCCGGCATCGGGCTTCGAGAAGCTTGGCCTTTCCATCGCGACATCTGCAGGGTAACCTGAATGTTGAAAGATGAGGAAAGCTCGAAAAACAATCCATGTTATCAACACCAGGAGATTCCGAACCCGGTGGGAGTTCGCCCTCTTCGAAGAACCCTGGAGCATAAAACATGGTCACAAATCCCAAAAGGTAAATCACCTTAAAGCAATGGCAATAAAATGTTACCTTCCCCTCCATCGGCGGTGCTTCCTAAGTCCACTCCGTAAGGGCGCTGACCGTCGTGGGGCTTATGTACGGTCTTCTTCCGCTTCGGAACGCCAACCCTCCTAGGACCAACGGGTCGGTCATGCACAGGCCTGTCACACGTTTCAACGTGTGTAGGAGCCAGCGGCTCATGATCGTCGGCTGTCCTACCTAAAGTGACAATAGCCATTTCATTAAATGAACAAGAGCTGTCATTAATGGAGAAGGAAAATCAAAGAGGCGGGACAAACCAGTATCGAGTTCTTCTTGGTCGGTATCTGCATCCGCATATTCTTCCTCGGAGGTCTCGTCATCGTCACCCGTAGGGAGGAGCTCTTCATCATCTGTAAGAAGAGATTTGGCATGCCCCTTTCTCCGCTTCTGAGCGACCTTAGCCTTGCGACCAGCCATCATAGCAGCCCGGACTGAGTACTCGGACTGTAACTCTGAGAGGCTCTTAACGTTGATGGATTCATAGGTGGAAAGGAACCACTTGCAGCTGAGGAAAGTGGTCAGCGGCTTACGCCTATATGAAGGGAGAGCAAAATAGGCTCCAGTGCAGCCCACCATCGTCCACAGCCACGCTCGTACGCCATCAATCAATCCTCCCTCAACCTGCAGGCTACGGCTCGGATTCCCAACATACAGTTGGTCATAGCCGAACTGGCGAGCAAAGCGGCAAGGGAGATAAGGCTCTATGTAGCACTGGTTCTTCACCCGGAGGACAAGATATCCAACACGGATGTTCACTAGCCACCGGAAACAACCAGCATCGAGAATAGTCCGATCGCTTCTGGGTTTCTCCTCATCAACCAGCGCGTCGCCATAGCGACCTGAAAAATGAGGGAAACACTTAAAGAATTCCCAACTCTTGCGGACTCGAAGCTCTTGCTGCACATCACTAAACTTGTTCCCGAGCCATCTGCTCTTCTCCAACAGCTGCATGAAGGGGACGGGGATGTCAACAACGCTGGGCGCCGACATCAAGTCGGGGCGGTGGAGAACGAGCCACGCCATCAGATATGCGTAAGGGAGCTCAACCTTCGGACAAACAAGCTCAGCTGATGGTGCAGAGCCCATATGTGTGAAACTGCTGACCAGACCCCTGAGCCCGCAATGGATGCCAGCAACCATCGCTGGGAGCAGGGAAAGCTCTCTCCCGTAAGCTAGCTGAACTGCAGGGAGGAGCACCTCGATGGGTAGAGCATCTGAAGGCTGGTGCGGGACAACACACTTCTTCAACCAAAGGGCAATGTAGCCTGCTAACAGAGTCCGGGGCCCAATGGACTTCTGTGCACGGCAGAGAAAAGAACGAAACTTGGTTCCCACGGGAAAAGCTCCCTCAGTACTGCCGATGGTGTAGGAACGAGCCTCAGCCTTCTCCAGCAACTCATTAATCGCAGAAGGGGTCAATATGTCTAACTCATGAATGGACTCATCGGAGTTACCCTCCAAGTTCTGGAACAAATAGCAGGCAAACTGCTTCAAGCTGACCTGCCTCTTCCTCTTCGCTTGAGGAGAAGTCTGAACCAAGGAGGTGTGATAATGACAGGTAAGATCCCAGAGAGTGTCGTACATGTCGGGAGTATCTTTCTTCATACACTCCAGCTGCTGGTTCGAGGGAAAATACTCCTGATACGGACAATCCCCCATCGGAAGACCCGAAACATAATGCATCTCATGCAAAGCTAACCCTAGCTCACCACCACTGGTCAGAAAGGTGTTGCTGTCAGGCATGTAAGTCTCCAGCAAAGCCAAGAAACGGCGACAGCTGACTGGGATTCCGTACATGGTGGCTCGTATGGGCGCATATAACCCACTGCTCTTCAGATCCCTCTCCCAGCGCGTTAAGACGAAACCAGTCATGCGCGCCCACCACCCTTTGGCTAGCGAGGAAGCCCAACCGTAACATCTGTACTCTGGTGGAGGTAACCGTCTCCCGAGAAGAGCCAGACGATTACTCACGGTAGGAGCAGCTGCTGACACCTCGCCTGGGGGTGCGGTGTCAAGACCCATGATCCCCGGTCGAAGACCACGAACGTCTTGATACCCGTTAGAGCCAGGGGTCTTATGGTGAGTGACATATCCACACTGAACTCGCTCAGCATTTTCAGTAAGGTGCCAAGACATCTGTCTTTCCACGGCCTGCCCCTTCAAGTGACTGAAAGAATGTTGGCGTGGAATCGAGGGGATGTACAAACAAGCTCCACCGTCAAAAGTCAGCCAGTGCTCCTCGCCAAGGGTCAGTGTAGCAGGATCCTCGACATGATCCCCGAACAAGAAGCTCGGCTTCTGTAAAGCCTGAGTGGAGGTAGAATCGACGGTGAAGGAGGCATCTGTGATAAGCTGGCACAAGCAATGGCGCCCTCCTTCCCGTATCAAGCGGCAAGAGTCGTCTGAGCGATCTCTATCGAACCGAGTAAGTGGGCTAACAGCCTGCCTAAGGGAAGCTGAAGAGAAGACCTCCCGACTACAACCAGTGTTGGCGTGAGGAGGAAGGCTACCCACGGGAAATTCCACTACAATAAAGCACAAGGGTGGAGTCAGAAAATTCATAAGAAGAAGGATAAGCTCAATCCACGGAATAATTGGAGAGACGATTTTGAGTGTCCTACACCGGAAGAACGGTATGCATCATCACGTGAATAACGTGGTAACATACACCGACCTATAAGGTGTAGGACGACACAAAATCGCCCCAATATACCGGAAGACTTGAATTGGCTAAGCAAAACAAGTCTGAAACCTTAACCTCCGCGAGAGAGGTATCGGTTCTTCCTTCATGACCCGCAAAGAGGTCAATCAGGGATGCAAGAAGACCTATACATAAATAGGATTTCATAATTGAAGTCTAGTTAAACCTACAAATTTCGTGCATGCGAAACAATGATTGTCATTTTCGCGGTGAATTTTGGTGAAATACCCAAAATACCCTCCGTGTTCAAGGCCAAAATTCAGGTCAAGGACACACCCGGTTCGGGTCATGGTCATCATATCTGATCATTTAGCACCCCCGACACCCCGCAATCTTGGTCAATTTTACAAATGAGCCCTTTTGTAGAATTGAGCCAATTTTGCAGATAAATCCCTCAAACTATATTGCAATTTTGCATAAAAGCCCTTCTAAGACATTTATGGGCTCTTTTGCAAATTAACCCCTCAAAAACTCTTGCATAAAGCACCCATCAAATTTTCAACCAAGTGGACATACAATCCAAGACCAAATTTCAGTCCTATTTTGCATAAAAGCCCCCCAAATTTTCGGCCTTATTTGCAACTTTGCAACAAAGCCCCCCAAATTTTCGGCCATATTGCAACTTTGCAATAAAGCCCCCCAAATTTTCGGCCTTATTTGTAACTTTGCAACAAAGCCCCCAAAATTTCGGCCTTATTTGTAACTTTGCATAGAACCCCCAAATTCTTGTGCCTACACAACCCATTGTCTACTACCAACATAAAGATTCAATCTTTATCAAAAAGGGAGAGTGCTTGAGGAGTAACTTACCCAAATCAAGAGGCTTGAAAACCCCAACTCCAAGGGCAAAGACTTGAGCTTGAAGGTGGAGGAGGGAACCCTAGTTGGAGGAGAAGAATTTCGGCCAAAGAGGGAGCACCAAAAAATCCAAAATTTTAGTATGGGAACAATGGTGGAAAGATGAAAGGAAGAAGAAGAGGTTTGAGGGGGATTTTCTTTTGAAAATTTGAAAAGAGGGGGGAAAACAAAAGGGGTAATAAAACCAAAACAAGGAAAAAGCTAAACAAACAAAAGGAGAAAAAGACAAAAGAGAGGGGAGAGGGGGTGTCTCGGCCCCAAAACCGAGACACCCTAGGGTGTCTCGGCCTTGGCCGAGACACCCCAAGGTGTAGCGGCCTTGGCCGAGACAAGGCCGAGACACCCCAAGGTGTCTCGGCCAAGGGCGAGACACCCCCGGGTGTTTTGGGTCCTGTTTTGTCCCCGTACGCCTGTTTTAGGCCCGAATTCACCCGTTTCCGTCGATTATTGGATGTCTTGGTGAAAATCGACACCAATCAATGTTCGACGATTCAAAACCCTAAGGGTCAACGCCGGTCAACGCGTAACCCTAGGTCAATGCCAGTCAACACATTGCAACAAGAGTCAACGTTGGACGATTCAAAACCCTAAGGGTCAACGCCGGTCAACGCGTAACCCTAGGTCAACGCCAGTCAACGCGTCGCAACAAAAGTCAACGTTTGACGATTCAAAACCCTAAGGTCAACGCCGGTCAACGCGTAACCCTAGGTCAACGCCAGTCAACGCGTTGCGACCAAAGTCAACGTTCGAGAATGAAAATCCACACCAATCGACATTTGACGATTCAAAAAAACCTAAGGGTCCACGCCGGTCAACGCGTAACCTTAGGTCAATGCCAGTCAACGCGTTGCAGCACAAGTCAACGTTTGACGATCCAAAACCCTAAGGATCAACGCCGGTCAACGCGTAATCGTAGGTCAACGCCAGTCAACGCGTTGCAACCAGAGTCAACGTTTGACGATCCAAAACCCTAAAGGGTCAACGCCGGTCAACGCGTAACCCTAGGTCAACGCCAGTCAATGCGTTGCAACCAGAGTCAACGTTTGACGATCCAAAATCCTAAGGGTCAACGCCGGTCAACGCGTAACCCTAGGTCAACGCCAGTTAACGCGTTGCGACAAAAGTCAACGTTTGACGATTCGAAACCCTAAGGGTCAACGCTGGTCAACGCGTAACCCTAGGTCAACGCCGGTCAACGCGTTGCGACAAAAAGTCAACACGCGGTGGTCCGAAACCCTAAGCCAGCACAATGTGGCGGAGGTAGTTCAAAGTCAACTCAATGACACGAGCCAAACTCAATCCATCAGCTGCAGACTCGAGACTCCGACGACGGCCAGACGATAAACAGACGGCCAAGCGATAAACGCAGCGCCGGAAGAATCTCGGTTATTCGTCAAAGCATCGAATAGACCGAAAATCGAAGGAGCCAAGAGTTGAAGCTAACCACAGGTCCTTACGCCGACTGAAGGCCAGACCAATCACATCCAAAGTATTCCAGCCTCTTCTATAAAAGAAACGAGTCCGGAACACTTTGGAGGGGGTATCTGTAGGCATCAAAAACTGCCTATAGGTCTCCACAAACGATTCAGTGTTAAAGAACGACGATGAACATCACTACCCAATCCACAGGAGTCCAATCGACGTCGATGAATGACTGAAGTGAATCGACGAGCTACGTGAGCAAACAGGATTTCGGAACAACGAAGACCCGGACCAATCGGAGACCCGGCGGTGTTCACAAAAAGGACAACGCCCTTCGTGCCTCGACCACTCTACAGATAATCCAACCACCAGAGCGGATCGAACTCTTCGTCAAGCATCCGACGCATCCGGAATCACTCAAATCCGATGGCCGAGGTGTCTAGGCCCCCTAGACCCCCCTAGACCCCCCTACACACTCCTATATGCCTATAAATAGACCCCTAGTGCCTTGCTTTTGAGAGGAGGATTTTTGGAGAGCCTTGGCGAAGCCCTGCTGCAGTGAAGAGTGGTCGAGCGCTTCAACCGAGGAGGAGAGGTCTACATCAGCCTTCATCACCCATTCCCCGTCTGATCCTTAGTATTAGCCCTTGGCGTTAATACTAAGAAGAGCTGACATCTCGCTTTAGCCGAGATTGACGCTTTAAGTTTCTAGATCTCACGCGGATCGACGAAGCTCTGTCCGATTTTTCTGGATCAGAAGTTTCTAGATCTCACGCGGATCAACGAAGCTCTGTCCGATTTATCCGGATCAGATCTGATTGCCCCGGTGGTCCACGGATATTGACGTCCCCGTCACAGGCTAAAGACCCACGCAAGCGAGACCGCACCAAAACGGGATCTCGTGTTTATTTTCGAAAAGTTGTAATCTTTGTTTTTGTTGCACGAGGAGGTCTTATAAAAAGACCGACTTTTTATCGATTCTTGTTGTAACGCTTGAAGTTGTAACAGATTCAAAAGCAATGAAAACAGCGACTTTCCCCGAAAACATTCATATCCTATGTGGGTGCAATTTCCTAATCTGAGACTCAATTTATGGAGTGCAATAGGAATCAGTAAAATTTCTAGCCTTATTAGATGCCCTATAACAACAGATATGCTCACAGCTACAAGGCAAAGGCTAAGCTATGCAAGGGTTCTTCTTGAGATTAAGCTGCCTCTGAAGGAACAGCTGCCTGATTCTATTGAAATTCAAGGGCCTGAGGGTGAAAAATATAAGCAGAAAGTTATATATGAATTGAAGCCAAAATGGTGCACATTTTGTAGCATGGTTGGGCATGATACTGACTTCTGCAGGAGACAAAAGATGAAAAAAGTATAGGTACCTGTTAATAGGCAAAAGGAAAAAGAGCAATCTCATAGTGCACAGGCATCGCAAAATGTACAGACAGATATACACAGTATACTGGCAGATAAGGTGCAAGCTACTGAATCAAGTGCTAATACTGAAAAGGGGAGTATATTGAATAATGAAAGATTGGAGCCTAATTATTGTGGGAAAAATAAAACAACTCCTGCACAAGATGCTGAAGAAAACATGCACAGATCAAAGGGAAAGGGGAGAGTTGTTGATAATGGTTCAACTGACATACAAGGCATAAGAACTGGCTTTGCAAATGTATATCAAATCACTTCTCCAATGGTGAATGCATCTGGATTCACAAGTGTTAGTAGAGCAAATATTGCAAGGAAAGCAAAAATCAATATCTCTGGGGAATCAAATCAAAAATCTCAATTTTCTCCACTGGAATCTCATATGTATGAATTTGACCCTTGTTATATTGACAGGGGTGGAAATCAATGAAATGCATCTAGCTATATGGAATATTAGAGGGTTTAATAAATCCTCTAAACACCTGATTGTCAAGCAATTCATATATCAGTACAATCTTCCCCTTATAGCTCTTTTAGAAACTAAACTCTCTAAAGACAAAATGAAGCAGATAGCAAGGAAAGTTGCTAAAGACTGGAGTTGGACTTCCAATGTGCAGGAAGCTGGGAATGGCAGGATTTGGATTCTTTGGAACAAGGATATTCTAAAAATTCAAAAGGTGAATTCAAGCAATCAGTGTTTAACTTGCTCAGTTCAATTGAATAATGACAAGTTCTCATGTATAATGTCTGTGATATATGCTTCAAATCAAAAAGAAGATAGGAAAAAACTATGGAAAGATTTGCTTAGTCTCAAAAACAATATTGATTGTCCTTGGATTGTTGGGGGTGACTTCAATGCAATTAGATAAAGTGACTTTATTAGCTAAGTAAACTTTTATTATTATTATTCTTGAAAACTAATTCAAGATCACTTATTTAGCTCTCATCACTTTCACATACTTTTGTGTTTTTTACTAGTTAGACGCTTGAACATGTTGAGGACTTCAACGCAATTCAATCCTGCTCCATGCACTAAGCCATATGTCAGTTGAATCTGTACTATATAAGAAAAATTAAATAATTAATAAAAATTTTGACTGGTTAAACCAATTCATTTCTTTGTCAACAAGCCATGTGAGATATTGAGAGAGGCTTGAGGTAGTTGACCTCCTCCTGCCTCGAAGTCTAGAGGTTGTGAACTCTGTTTGGAGGCAAGAAGTTAAAGGGTATAACATGTACAAGATCTACTTCAAACTCAAAATGTTGAAACCTGCTCTCAAAGAATTGAACAAGAAACATTTTATGAATATTGGAGAGCAAGTTCTTAGAGCCAAAGAAAAGTTGATTGGAGTTCAAAAACAACTGAATTTAGATCTTTTTAATAAGGATCTTATTTCTCAAGAAAAGGAATGTATTCAAAAATACAATGGACTGCTTCAATGTGAGGAATCATTTCACAGACAAAAAGCAAATATCAGTTGAGCTATGCATGGAGATAAGTGTACACAATATTTCCATTCAGTGATGAAAACTAAAAGGCATCAAAATAGAGTGTTAACTCTATATTCAGAAGATGGGAGAAGACTTACTGATATGCCAGATATTGCCACAGAGCTTGTGGAATACTATAAGAAAATGCTGGGTAGTAAAGTGCACACAACATTGCCAGATTCTGCAGTTATCTTGAATGGTCCTGTTCTCACAGATTCTCACAGGAATACTCTAGGATCTCATATCACTAAAGAAGAGATTAAGCAAGCTGTCTTTGCAATTTCTGATGAAAAAGCCCCTGGACCTGATGGCTATAGTGCATCATTTTTCAAAAGTGCTTGGAGCATCATAGGTGAAGACATGATTAAAGCTGTCCAGGAATTCTTCAGGTCTGGTAAACTTCTGGGCTCTCTCAATACAACAACTATCACACTAATCCCTAAAGTACTAAATCCCAGTTCACCTTCTGAGTTCAGACCAATCTCTTGTTGTAATTGTGTCTATAAAGTGATTTCAAAAATAATTACTGCTAGAATTCAGAAAGTTATAGGACACATTATTGATGATGCACAAAGTGCCTTTATCAAGGGAAGGATTGTCTCAAACAATATCCTACTTGCACATGAGCTTGTCAAGCATTATGGTAGAAAGCACATATCCCCAAGGGCTACTCTCAACATAGATCTGAGGAAAGCTTTTGATACAATAAGCTGGAGTTCTAACAGGATTGGGGTTCCCAGATAACATGGTTAGATGGATTATGACTTGTGTAACTACTACAAAATTCTCTCTATCTCTCAATGGGTCACTGCATGGATATTTTGAAGGAGCAAGGGGATTGAGACAGAGTGATCCTTTATCACCATACCTGTTTGTTATTGGGATGGAATATCTGTCCAGGAGATTGAAGAAGCTCAGAACTGACACTTTGTTCAAATATCATCCAAAATGTTCTGGAATGGGAATAACACATTTGGTCTTTGCTGATGATCTGTTGCTGTTTTGCAGAGCTGATATGAACTCCATTCATAAATTGCATGTTTGTCTTCAAGAATTCAGCAGGGTATCTGAGTTAGAGGCTAATCCAAACAAGTGTGCAGTTTACTTGGGTGGAATTGAAGATACTATTAAAGAACATATATGCTCTCAACTGAATTACTCAGAAGGCTCCATGCCAGTCAGGTACTTAGGGTTGCCCTTGATTGCTAAAAAGCTCACTCATCTAGATTGCACACCCTTGCTGAACAAAATTTTAGATCAATTCCAAGGATGGCAGAGCAGAAGAAATCTATCTTATGCTGGAAGAATTCAGCTGATTAAATCTGTCATTATAGGGATACAAAACTACTGGACAAGCAACTATGTATTACCCATCAAGTTTCTACAAAAAATTGATAAACTGTGCTCTGACTTCTTATGGAACAGTAAGGTGCACTTAGTCTCCTGGCATGATGTTTGCAAAGACAAGGAAATGGGAGGTTTGGGATTATATACTGCAAAGGACTGGAATTATGCAGCAGCAATCAAGCTGTTATGGATGATACACACCAAAAAAGATATATTGTGGATTAAATGGGTACATGAAAAATACATACACCATTTGGACATATGGCAGGTTCAACCAAAAGTGACAGACTCTTGGGGGGGGGGGTTGCACTATCCTAAGCACTCAGTTATACTATGGCTAAACACCCTCTCCAGGCTGCTGACAAAAGACAGACTATGCAAGATGGGGATACTAAATGAAAATCAATGCATCTTATGCTCAGCTCAACAAGAGACAAGTAAACATCTATTTTTTGAATGTCAGTATTCAGCTCTCATTTGGAATGAAATAATGGAATGGCTAGGCTACTCATGGAGATCTTGCAGCTGGGATAGAGTTATAAACTGGTATTGTATAAATCTGAAAGGGAAGGGATTCATGAAGAAGATGAAGAGAATGACACTGTCGGCTACTGTCTATTGCATTTGGAAGGAAAGAAACTTAAGAATTTTTCAAAGGAAAATGCATACACCAGCTCAGTTGGTGAGAGAGATAAAGATTTCAATCTTTTCTAAGGTGTTAAATGAAGATATTCCTGAACATATCAAAGAAAAAATAGGTAAAATGTAAAAACAGTCTGTTTTTTCTGATTTTTCTGTGTTTTCTTTTGTTTGTTTCTTACCAGAGATGAACTGGTAAAGACTTGATGTGTATACATTTCCAAAATTTGGTAGATGAATAAAATTTATTTCATTGACCAAAAAAAAAGTAACAAATCGATGACAAATAGACTTTTCTAATCGCTAGAGTTATTTCTTAGCAAATAAATTAAACAAATTTTATATATAGACCACTCAATCTCTCATGATTTTTAAATTAACCAATCTCATTTCCTTAAATTTCTAATACTAGTTTTCATGCTTATAACTTTACTTTCTTAAACGTGTAAGCAGATTCATTAATAAAACTAATTACTTAAGGATCTAACTAATTGTAATAAGGAAATAATGATAATTATGTACCAATAATCATTAATCACTGAATATTACTAACAGTCAACCCATAAGCTTATTACTATCATTACCAAACATGAATATTACTCATAATCAACTCACAAGCTTAATGCTATTATTACCAAACATCTAAATTTAGACCTTGTTTAAGAAAGACAATCAATTATACATCCTGGAAGATGATGACTATGTAAGCTTATGTGCCATTTTTCAATGATATATACTTCTCGCGAGCCTATTTAACAAAATACAGACATGAAGTGGTTGTTATCAGAATCCTAATGAGAGATTGCGAATATCTTAGAATCAAAAGAATCACCAAAATAGATAATTAGAATCACATATATCATAAAAGCGAACCTAAGATAATATTATATGTACCCGGTTGATGAAGTTTACCATGTGTACCTATCCTCAATTTGATAGTCTAAAAATTAAACACAATACAAATGCAAAAAAAACCCTAAAATTGCAGCTACATTTGATATAAAAAAAAAGATTAGTTTTTTATTCAAATTCACCTCCAGTAGTGTTTCTTGAATTGGATAGTGAATAAATCTAGAGAACTTCATGAAACTAAAATGACAACTTTGAATGCAATAAATATGATAAAAAAATCTCCCTATTGCGTAGTGAAGGCGAAGATTAGTTCACTAAACCCTAGGTATACTTCGTATCGAAACTTGAAATTTACAGTAAAACTTAGTAAGACTATTAATTACTTACATGGTTCTAAGCCAAATAAAGTCTTTCTCCATCTCCTGAATTCCATAAATGATGAACAATTTCACAAATCAATAACAATTTCACAAATCATGAATAATTTCAAACCAAACATTGTAGCTTTTTAACAAATCAACAAAAATCTCATTCTTAAACAGACCATAAAGACTCAAACTCACCAAATTCTGTCAATTACTTCAAAATCAACTTTGACGACCCATTGTGCTCGGCCCCTACCAACATAGAACCCATTAATAACCAAATCAAGAACAAGTAAACTACGTAACTAACCTACACCGAAAATCCTTATCTCTTCAACATCAACCATGACGAAAATGTGATAAAAAAATAAAATCAACCAAATGGGTACCCGAGGATAAAAAAATAAAGGGAAAATTGCTTGGAGGAATCAAAATAAGTTTGGCTATTTATCCTCCTCCCCATCCCAAAAAGCATTACCCTCAAGCCCTTATTCTGAAAAAGAAGTGCAAGTAACCCCCAAACAGTGTACTGACTCCTTCCCCAATAAAGGCGTTCCCAAATTACCCTTCCCAAGTTAAATCGTCCTCCATCCTTCACAAATTTTGAGAGCCAGAGTCTCCGAGATCCTCTGATTTCTCTCTTTTGATTGTTGAGAGATTTGTGAGTTCCTAGGGGTTTTTTTATCGAGATTGATGGGGAAGGTGGCGGTGGGAGCGGCGGTGGTTTGCGCGGCGACGACGTGCGCGGCGGCGGTGCTGATCATAAGGCATCGGATGAAGAGCTCAGGGCGGTGGGCGAGGGCGGCGGCGATCTTGAAGGAGCTCCTGAGCTCTTCATTCCCCGGAATCCCCCACTCCTCCCTCATCTTCACGCTATCTCCGTCATCAAGATCGAAGCTCGACCAGATCAGCATCGCCTCCACCGCCGCCTTCTTCCTCATCGTGATGATCCGCCGCCTCTAGATCCGCCGCCTACGCCTCTTCATGTGCGCTCACCGGCAGATCGCCGCCAGCAGCTTTGGTCCAATTTTTGGTCTGGGTCACTCTCACTGTTTTCTGGGTCACTTTCATTGTTTCAACCAATGTACTTTGGATAAGCAATTTGAATAAATTTTATTTGACAAGGTGTTTAGAGTTATTAGTTCATAATTCAGTTTTGTGGGGTTTAACATTTGCTAAGGTTTCAATTTCTGCTTTGTGTATTGGCATTTCAATTTGGTATTTTAAAGGGTTGTTCGGCAATTTGATGCGCATCTAGAATGACCTAGTTTTGTTGATGTGGATAGCTCTACTGTGGGTTTTCTTGCTTTCAAGGACGGCAATTTGTATTGGAAAGAGATTATATGCTTTATGATACAATGTCGTCATTGAGAAGAAGTATGTTAGTAGTGCAGCAAGATTTTGCTGCGCAAAATGGTGAAGCAATCTTTGATATTTCTTCTCCACCTAAATTGCCTCATAACCGTAATAACTTAGCTCTTGGGAGATTGCTGAGATCATTTTCATACTCATTAGATTTTCGTGACATTTCGTCGCCAAGAAGTAGCTGGCCTACAGAGAGATCAAAATCGAAAGGGCTACGCATGAGAAGGTCATTCTTCCATTACTGTCTTCGTTTCATGCTAGGAATTTTCATTAGTTACACACCCTTCTTGTCGGTAAATGTCTCCAAGAATTTGCCATCTAGACAACATGCAATTTCTTTTGAGGACGAGACATTGGTTCATAATGCTCAACGAAGATTGATTCATTGGAGATAGAGAATCTATTTAGTGATAAACCACTGCCAATTGGGACCCATAGCTTAGAAGCAGTAGAGAAATTGGAAGTAAAAAGTGAGGTTCTTGGTGATTCACATGAGATACGGTCAGCTTTGATGACTCCCCCTTCTCATGTGACATAGTGGCATTATGAGTGATATATTCTGCTGTTATGTGACATTTTGGTATTCTGTGTGACTTATGTTATTGTTATGTGATATTTTGGTATTCTGTGTAATATATGTTGCTGTTATGTGACATTTTGGTTTTCTGTGTGACATATGCTGTTGTTATGTGACATTTTGATATTCTGTGTGACATATACTGCTGTTATGTGACATTTTGGTATTCTGTGTGGCATATGCTGTTGTTATGTGATATTTTTGATATTCTGTGTGATATATGTTGCTATTATGTGATATTTTAGTATTCTGTGTGACCTATGTTGTTGTTATGACATAAGTTGCAATTGAAGTTGGATATTGCCGATCCAGAATATCTTTTGTACTTTGGGGGTAATAACATATCATTGATTGAGTGAAAGTATTAGACAAACATATGTATCTGTTTCATTTGTTGGATGTTGGATGTTTACTAGCTGTTTGTAAATGATAAAATGTGCATTTGTAAATGACAAAACTACATGAAGGGAATCACTATTGAAGTATCGCTGAAGGACATAACCGAGACACGTGCACTAAACCTATCTAAGATTTACATTTCCCGACAGAATTCAATCTCTTTTGTGATGGTTGTCTGTTACATGTTACTTTTGACATTTTGTTGTGATATTTACTACTTAAATGTGACATATTACATATTCATGTGACTTATTAGTATTAAGTGTGACACCTGTAAGACCTTTACTTTCAGATTCCATTTAATATGTGACAATTCAATCTTACATGTGACAGTTCTACCTTATATGTGATATTTAGATCTGATTTGTGATATTTGAGTGTTGTATGTGATATTTGGGTGTTTCTTGTGACATTTGTTGTTTATGCGTGACATTTGGGTGTTGTATGTGATATTTAGGTGTTGTATGTGATATTTGGGTGTTGCTTGTGACATTTGTTGTTTATACGTGACATTTGGGTATTGTATGTGATATTTGGGTGTTGTATGTGATATTTGGGTCGTAACGGCTTGATCCGAAGTCGTTAAAATTGAACGCAGACTAGGGTCATAAGTCTTCGGATAAAATTGAACGCGTACTAGGGTCGTAATGGCTTCTTCGATCAATTTTAACGGCTTCGGATCAGGGTCCTGTTACGGCTTCGATCTCATCTTCAAGAACCACTCGGTGTCAGTGACCTCCTTATCGGGGTCGTCAAATCCGACGTCGGCAGGGCCAGTGATGAGGGAGTTGAATTACAGGGGATTTTCTAGATTTGTAAATGTTAACGATAACAACGGGGCGACGCATTGTATCTAGCGGCGAGACAAAGATGATTTTTTTTGTTTTAAATTTGTTTGCTTTAAATTTGAGTTTTGAGTTCATTATTTGTACTGCACATTGCTATAGATTGGTTCTACGAAGAAAATGGGATGATGAGTTGAGATTGTAACTTAGTTATTCAAAGTTAAATGAGATGTTTGGTAACTTTCATTACAGTCTTTCTAATGTAAGAAACACCCAAATATCACATACAACACTCAAATATCACGTATAAACAATAAATGTCACAAACAACACCCAAATATCACATACAACACCCAAATTTCACTTATAAAAAACCCAAATATCACAACCAATACTTAAATATCACATACAACACCCAAATATCATATACAACATCCAAATGTCACGTATAAACAACAAATATCACAAGCAACACCCAAATATTACATACAACTCCCAAATATCACGTATAAACAACAAATATCACAAATAACACCCAAATATCACATACAACACCCAAATATCATAAACAACACCCAAATATGACAAATCAGATCTAAATATCACATATAAGGTAGAGCTGTCACATGTAAGATTGAATTGTCACATATAACATTTAAATATCACATATAAGGTAGAGCTGTCACATGTAAGATTGAATTGTCACATATAACATTGAAATGGACCCTTGATTTCTTTTTTCATTTACCACATATAACATTGAAATGGACCCTTGATTTCTTTTTTCATTTACCACAAACAATGTTTCTTTACATATTGCATAAGCTAGATATCGTATGAAAAAAATCCTGCACATTTACAACATATGCTTGGATAAAGTAGGCAATGAGCCAGCAAGTCCTGCCCGTAACATCTCAGACTCCCTTTACAAGGCTTTAATATTCATTGCTTCCCTTTCCTCTAAGACCACCTTGATGAAAATATATACATGTATGCCACAATCATATCTGTAAAAATATCATATAACACTTAAACTGCAGCATATGTAAACAGGAATAAGAGTTACTGATAAACCGATGTCGAGGCCATCGATGAGTCTTGCCAGGAGTAACATGTAGACATTAGGAGCCCATAACATTAACATGCTGCCTATAAAGTAGAGAACTGATGAGATTATTAACATAGGCCGTCGAAGCCCATAACATTAACATGCTGCCTATAAAGTAGAGAACTGATGAGATTATTAACATAGGCCGTCGACCATAACATTAACATAATAGCAAGTAGAGAACTGATGAGATTATTAACATAGGCCGTCGACCATAACATTAACATAATAGCAGCATATGTCACACAGAATACCAAAATATCACATAACAGTAACATATATCACACAGAATACCAAAATATCACATAACAACAGCATATGTCAAACAGGATATCAAAATGTCACATAACAGTAGCGTAAGTCACACATAATACTAAAATATCACATAACAACAGAATATATCATCCAGAATGTCACTATATCACATGAAACTAGCATATGTGACATAAGCAAGTATCACATGTATTAATAAACTGGTACAAACTATAAAATACTCAGTTGACGGCTAGTTAGCATTTTCCTCAAAAATTATAGGATAAAATAAGAATTCAACGCCAATAATAAAAAAAGAGCACGAGAACTTTCAATAATCTCAATCTCCATCATCAAATTTGCGCAACAATTAGATCCAATTCATCTATCATCATAAAAAGTTATCATTAATATTGAACGTCCCATGTACCCAGTGATCACTTTACAAACCCTTAAAACCTCCTCTCTACTCCCCCATCAACACCAAACAAAATAATTTTTTTTAAAAAAATTAACACATTGAAAAAAAAGCCCTAACCTCAATCTCTCCCGTCATTCACCTTCGCAGTCCCCTTTCCCGCCACCGCCGCCTTCGGCGCCGCCACTGGGGTCTCTAAAAAAGTCGCAGAGCTCAACTCCATCTGCGCGATCCTCACCGCCCCAATCAATCTCTCGGGCAGCTCCTCCTCCTCCTGCGCCTCCACAACAAACCGCATATCGATCATGACCACCGTCACGTACCCAAGAGCCAGATGCAACACCACATTCGCTATCGCTGAGCTCTCAATGTCGACATCAATCTCCAGATAGTTCTCCCCTGCGGCAGCGACATGTCAGCGCTTTCCCCAGCAAACAAGTCGCATAGTTACCCACCGCCGCCTTCACAATACACGACCCCTTGACCATCCTGTTCACGATCTTAAACCTAGAATTGTGAAACACGTTGTCGCCGTTGACGAAGCGGTAGAGGAGGGATCCAGGCGAGATGGGCTGGTAGGGAAGCGAGACCTCGTCGGCAGTCATCGGTCGGGGGTGGAGGAAGAGGGAATGAGAAAATAGCTAGGGTTTCGAAAATTGTGCTCAGAAGGGGGTTTTAAATTGGGAAGGGTAATTTAGGAATGACTTTATTGGGTAGTGGGTTTGGGGGATACTTGCACTTATTTTTAAGTATTAGAGCTTGGGGGTTATGGTTTTGGGGCTGGGGAGGAGGATGCATAGCCCAAATTTTTTTAGTTCCTCCAAGCAATTTTCCCAAAAATAAAATCTCTTAATTTTCTTGCTTAAAAATTGCTTCTAGTGACCGGGAAAGTTTATTTGTCACATATTTGTTACTTTTAGGTCAAATTGTCATCGGTGCTATTTTTTAGACCAAAATAGTAAAGATGTTGCACTATTTAGACCAATTTGGTATTTTAGCCCAATTTATTTTTATGATTTATGAACTGGTACGTGTATAATTTGAACTCAACCCGACCCGAAATAAAATGAGGCGGCAGGAAATTTGATTGGAAACCCAAAAAAGAACTGAGAATGACGGCAAATCAGAAGGGGGTGGAAATGGACAAAGAGAGGGTTGGAACGTGGCAAACATGTGTTTTTAGCTGAGAAGCAAAAGTTTTTTTTTTTGTATTTTTTGTGTATAACTAAATTTGTTTTTCTTAAAAAAATTGGGTTTCGCATCTTTTTTTTTAAATTTTGTAGACCAAAAGGTTAGCTTCTATGGCCAATAATTCAAATGATGAAGAAGAGATATTATTTAAATAAGATCATGGCATTTATTGATTCAATTCTAAACCAGATTAAGTTTCTAGAATATTGGTCCAACAAAGAACCAGTTTTTAGA
>NC_033799.1:13999249-14004712 GCF_001876935.1 Asparagus officinalis | reverse complement strand
CATTTATAGTATCTCTAGTAAAAATATCAGTCAAAATAATAAGAAAGTACTAAAAAAATGTGTACATAACTTATGCATCTAAAAAAAATTATTGTATCTTTTATTTAATAAAAGGAATAAATTTGGACTTAAAATTCATATAATAGTTTATTCTAGAGGATATAAATAAAACAAATTTTATTTTACTTAATTAAATATTAAATACATGTTAAATGAGGCTCTTTCTTAAAATATGTTACTACCTACTTCACATTGTGTTGCATTTTTATCATCTTAAAATATATAATTTTTAAAACAAGCCATGCCTGAATTTCTAGAAGGAGATGGAAAAATGAAAATAACGGGACCTTCTATAGAAAACGGAATGAAATTTTAAATTTAAAAATTAAATAAATTTTAAATTGGAATAAGAGATGTAAGAATGATAAGTATAATGAAGACTTCTAGATCGAGCCCACATCAATAAGATGATGGTAACAAACGACTAAACTTCATCTTTTATTAAAATGACCTCCAATTTTGTATGAAATTGGGGGAGTAAAAATCCATTCCTCCGCTTTTTTATACCCCATAAGTTCTTTTATAGAGTGGTATAGATTGAGGTATGAAATTGATTTTATTTCCATAGTACAGGCGTAAACCATCTAACTATTATCATCAGATTTTGAAATATATAAAAAAATGGAGGAAATTAAATTTTATCATTAGAAAAAGATTATTACTTACGATTGAAATAAATACACGAGATTATAAAACTTAAGATAAAGATTGAGGGAGTAAATACAAAAAATAGAAGATAAAAAAAATACGGGGAAGGGAATAGTGCAACAGAATCGCGGTAGGAAGCGCATAAAGATTTGGAGAGAGAAGAATAAAATGAAACAACATTTTAAAAAAGAGATAAAAGGCAAAAGGATAGATAAAAGGGAAAAATGCTTCCAGCCCCCAAAAGCCAAGTGAACATGCTTCCCACCCCCAGGACTTGGTCAATGGGTGTTTTACCCCTAAAAATAAAGAATCTGTTCTCTGAGCCCCCAAAACACAAAACCCAAGACATTAAAACATGTGAAGACCATAATACCCTTCTCTCTCTCTTTCTTTTTTTATTAAAATATGATGGAGGATTATTTTATTATTTTTGTTTTTTCTCTCTCTTTATCATGATGTACCAAGAGGATAGTTGAAATGATTGATGATGATTATTTTATTATTTTCGTTTTTTATTATTTTGGTTGTTTGTATTGGGAGGTTGTTAAAGTTACGGGTTGATTGTTAAGGTTACGGGTTGGTTGTTAAGGTTAAGGGTTTGTTGTTAAGGTTATGAATCCTCTCTCTCTCTCTTTCTTTTTTTATTAAAATATGATGGGGATTATTTTATTATTTTTGTTTTCTCTCTCTCTTTATCATGATGTACCAAGAGGATAGTTGAAATGATTGATGAGGATTATTTTATTATTTTCGTTTTTTATTATTTTGGTTGTTTGTATTGGGAGGTTGTTAAAGTTACGGGTTGATTGTTAAGGTTACGGGTTGGTTGTTAAGGTTAAGGGTTTGTTGTTAAGGTTATGAATCCTCTCTCTCTCTCTTTCTTTTTTTATTAAAATATGATGGGGATTATTTTATTATTTTTGTTTTCTCTCTCTCTTTATCATGATGTACCAAGAGGATAGTTGAAATGATTGATGAGGATTATTTTATTATTTTTGTTTTTTATTATTTTGGTTGTTTGTATTGGGAGGTTGTTAAAGTTACGGGTTGATTGTTAAGGTTACGGGTTGGTTGTTAAGGTTAAGGGTTTGTTGTTAAGGTTATGAATCCTCTCTCTCTCTCTTTCTTTTTTTATTAAAATATGATGGGGATTATTTTATTATTTTTGTTTTCTCTCTCTCTTTATCATGATGTACCAAGAGGATAGTTGAAATGATTGATGAGGATTATTTTATTATTTTCGTTTTTTATTATTTTGGTTGTTTGTATTGGGAGGTTGTTAAAGTTACGGGTTGATTGTTAAGGTTACGGGTTGGTTGTTAAGGTTAAGGGTTTGTTGTTAAGGTTGTGGATTTGTTGTTAAGGTTGTGGATTTGATTGTTAAGGTTACGGGTTGGTTGTTAAGGTTAAGGGTTTGTTGTTAAGGTTATGAATCCTCTCTCTCTCTCTTTCTTTTTTTATTAAAATATGATGGGGATTATTTTATTATTTTTGTTTTCTCTCTCTCTTTATCATGATGTACCAAGAGGATAGTTGAAATGATTGATGATGATTATTTTATTATTTTCGTTTTTTATTATTTTGGTTGTTTGTATTGGGAGGTTGTTAAAGTTACGGGTTGATTGTTAAGGTTACGGGTTGGTTGTTAAGGTTAAGGGTTTGTTGTTAAGGTTGTGAATCCTCTCTCTCTCTCTTTCTTTTTTTTATTAAAATATGATGGGGATTATTTTATTATTTTTGTTTTCTCTCTCTCTTTATCATGATGTACCAAGAGGATAGTTGAAATGATTGATGAGGATTATTTTATTATTTTCGTTTTTTATTATTTTGGTTGTTTGTATTGGGAGGTTGTTAAAGTTACGGGTTGATTGTTAAGGTTACGGGTTGGTTGTTAAGGTTAAGGGTTTGTTGTTAAGGTTGTGAATCCTCTCTCTCTCTTTCTTTTTTTATTAAAATATGATGGGGATTATTTTATTATTTTTGTTTTCTCTCTCTCTTTATCATGATGTACCAAGAGGATAGTTGAAATGATTGATGAGGATTATTTTATTATTTTCGTTTTTTATTATTTTGGTTGTTTCTTTTTGCTTTGGGCTTTCTCTCTTTGAGAAAGCTAAGCGAAAAAAATCCTCAACTATTTTAAGGATCCATTTACCAAGTTGCCACCTTTGTCTTCTTGGTGAGCTCTTCCCCCGTTGTTATTGGGTTGTTTGGTTCTTTCATTTTGGTGTGTTTTCCTCTTTTACGGAACTCCTTAGTTTGATTGTCCCTTCCTCTGTATTTGATTCATGGGTTTGTTTCAAAATTTTAGCTCGGAAGTCTAATTTTATTCAGTTGATTTTATTTGTGATTCTCCTTGGCCAACAGAAACAAGTGTTATTTCATTTGTTTCAATTTTTTGTTTTGGTTTTTTGTGCTCTTATGCGAAAGCCTTGTCAGATGAGGAGAAGCTTATTTTGATAAGAAAAAGAAGTTTTCATCTCAACTTTCATTGGATCTGTGTATTCCCCTGTTCTGATTGGAGAGAAGCTTATTTTTTGAAAAAATAAAGTGTTGTTTTATCTAAAATTTTCTCTTGGGTCTATTACTCTGTGTTCCCCTGTTCTGATCGAATTCACCCTTTTTTATTTTCTTGGATTATTTTTTTAAGTTTTTAAGTTTATAGTTGATCGGCTTTGTTGTAAAAGATGAGAAATATATACTTTTCCTAATCTTCTCACTTCCCCCCCTTGTTTTGCAGTATTATTCACTTGTTCATCTTTGCAACCAGTGAAGGCACCTCCTTTATTTACTTAATCACGTCCTTTTTCAATGACACATAACAAAATAAGAACCAAAGCTTCCTTAATTTGTATTGACGTTACTAACTAAAAATTTTTTTCCCTCTCTGATTGTCTTGTATGATGCAGTGATGGGCGATCATCTAGCTCTACTAGTGGACCGCTTGCTCACTGAATCTACACTTGAGGCCACCATCGAGAACGGAAAGCGGGCGCAAAATCCACCCGACCCGGTATACTCAGTGGTCTCTATTGAAGAATTTAGTGAGAAGAGGAAGGATGAGAGGTTGGCGGAGTGCAGAATTTGTCAAGAGGAAGATGAAGCATCCAACATGGAGATTCCTTGTTCTTGTTGTGGGAGTTTGAAGGTAATAAAATAAAATTGAAGCACTGAAGCCTACTAGTTATGTTTATCTTGTGCTTGATTCGAGTGTGTAAGTTGTGTATGATTGGTTTATGAACTAAAATGGTTCATTTTTGTTGCACTAGGAATTTGCTTTTATAACCGCATAATCTTAAATTTGATTCTAAAGTTTGACTCTGTACAACAAATCTCCAATTCAGAGTAGATATTACCTACTGAGATATACATTTTTGTGGACTTCGGTTGTGAAATAAAATTCCATTTTGTATGTACGTCACCTATTCTGCTGACATTCAACATGTAGTAGTTAGTATTAGAGAAATTTCTTTTTCTTTGTTTCTTGAAGTTTAAGCTTATGCTTTGCAAAATTTTGTGTTTGAGGATTGGTAGGAATTAACCAGTTAGCTTTCAGTGCATCACTATCTTCTTGTTCTGTGCAGTATGCTCACCGAAAATGTGTCCAAAGATGGTGCAATGAAAAAGGCGACACAACATGCGAGATATGTCTTCAGGTCTTATGTCACACATTCGATTATTTTTCTTCAGTTTTTAATAAAAAATAAGCTGGATACTAATTTCAAGCTTCGTTATGAATTTTTTGTGACTCCCAGCAATTCAAACCAGATTATACTTCTCCTCCTCAGTTGTTTCACTATGGCGGCATTCCAATGAATTTCAGGTATTGCTCTTCATCAAATCTCTCGTGTGTATATACGGCTCAGTTGTATATAGGCCATTGTATCATACATTATTATTTTTCACCCTTATACATATATACATATGCATATGCATATACATACACACACACACACACACACATATATATATATAGAGAGAGAGAGAGAAATGGGTATGCTTGGTACCAAGCACAAAAAGTTGTGTTTGGTAGTGATGTGGCATAATTCACTCCGCTCATTCAAATGGTTGCATATCCTCATGCACTCCTCAACACATGTGAATGTGGTCCCCTATTTGAATGAGTGGAGAGGATTGTGTCATCTCACTACCAAGCACAAAATTTGTGCTTGGTACCAAGCATACCCATATTTCTCATGTATATATATATTCTGCTACAGTAATTCTGTATTTAAATACAGTTTTTGTAAATGCTACAGTAACATTTTTTTAATACTACATTATCTCGCCTGAGCTATAGTAATGTTTTTAAACGCTACAATTCCCGCATGTGCTACAGTAATTTATTGTAGCATGAATAGCGAATATTGGATCCTTCTGTCTGTGCTACAGTAATTTGTTGTAGCATTTACTGCAGTATGAATAGTGAATCTTGGATCCTCCCATTATTATAGAGGAATACACACACACATATATAGAGAGAGAGAAATGAGTATGTTTGGTACTAAGCACAAGTTTTTGTGCTTGGTAGTAAGGTGACATATTCCCTCCACTCATTGAAATTGAGACCCATATTCACATGAGTTGGAGAGTGGTTGAAAATTGGAATGAGTGGATGAGAATAGTACACCTCACTACCAAGCATAAAATTTGTGCTTGGTACCAAGCATACTCATTTCTCTTATATATATATATATATATATGTTTGGTACCAATCACAAATTGTTGTGTTTGGTAGTGAGGTGTCACATTCCC
>NC_033799.1:13930751-13999224 GCF_001876935.1 Asparagus officinalis | reverse complement strand
TTTAATTTTTTAAATCTTTCTTTAAAAAAAAAAAAAAGGCTTATTTTTTTTTATAATTTTGAGTTTAGAATTTTTGATTAAATATTTTTTCTTCATTTGTTTACAACCCCACACTTTGGGCCTTATTGTATTTGTTTAAAAAACAAAAAAAAGTTTATAATTTTTTTTTAGGGTTTGTTGAAAAGGAAGATTGTTTACAATTTGAAGTTTTTGTGCTTAAAAATTGATTTCTCTGAGCGGGAAGTTTGTTTAGGGACGGAAAAATGTTTCCGAAAACTCCGTGCAATTCCACTATAAAAGTTGTGTTTTGGTTGCTTTTTGGCGTTTTTTCATTTCATATTTTATGTTTTTACAATTTTTCTTTAAGTATCGCAATCTGTTTCCCCAAAATAGCTCATTTAATTATTTATTTGGATTTTAAATAAATTAGGTTTTCCATTTTGTTTTTGCACCCTTTGTTTTAGTTTTAAAAACAAAACCTTGCAATTAATTTAGTTAATTTTGATTATCTTCTTTGTTTTGGTAAGGATATTTTATTTCATTTTTTTTTTTTCTTTGTTTTGTTAAGTTTTAATAATATCCTTTGCAATTTAAAGTATCATATTATTTAAATTAATATATTCATTCATAATAGGATTTGTTTCTCATTTGTTTTTTTTACATTGCTTAATCCCTAGAAAGGGTTCAAATATATTGTGTGGTATTTCAATTTTTTTTTTGCTTAGGGAATAAAACTTAATTTAAAAAATTTTTATTGGGCAATATTATTACGGGATTAAAAAAAGAATTTTGCATAAAAAAAAAGAACCCTAAAATCACCCCCGCCTCTTTGTTTCTTAAAAAAAAATTTGATTTCAGAGGCTTGGTTGGCTAATTTGATTTTAAAACGTTCTTTTAATTCTTCGGGCCTTGAGGTTAAAAAAAAAGATCCAAGTTAAAAGTCTTTTTTTGTGCTGTTTTTTTTCTTGTTTTTGTTGCATTTTTTTGTTTTTTTAATTTTGCCTTTGCATTTTTTTTAACCAATTCATGGGATACTGAAGAAACAAAAAAAAATTGAAAAACTGGGCACTTTTTGTTTAGTATGATTTCTAGGGTTTAATTGCTTTTTTTCTCCTTAAAAAAAATTCATGGTTTTTTTTTTTCCCTTATGGGCTTTAATTTGTGGTTTTTAAGATTTTTTCAAAAAATAATTTTGTTTCAATTTAAAAATACTCGAATTTTTTATTTGGAAAATTTCATTTTATTGTTGTTAATTAAAATGTGGGGCCCACGTATGGGAAGAAAAAAATTTTCCCAAAGCTGAGGCAAAAACATGGATAAAAAAGATGTTTTTTTATGAAAACCAAGCTTGTAGAATTTTATTTTAAGATTTGGCATTTTTGATTCCAATTTTATGGTTTTAAAAAAAAAAACAAAAAGGGGGCCTTGGATTTTTTTTCTTTTGATTTAATGGCTTTTTACCAAAAAAAAAACCTTTATTTGGGACCCATTTTATTTTGGAAAAGCAAAAAATTTCAAAATGGAAAGGACTTGAGCGTTCCGGGAAACAAATAAACTTTGGGAAGGATTTTTCTTCCCTTTAAAGTTTTTCATAATTGGAAGCTTTCAATGGCCCAACGGTGCACTAGGGCGTTTAGGGCCCTATTTCGGGAGGTTTTTTTTGCGAGGTTTCGGAAATCTAATTTTATTGGAATTTTAAAAAACTTTCAATGATTGGAAACCTTAGCTTTTTTTTTGTTGCTTAAGTTGAATAAAAAAATTATTTGCATGCCTTACAAAAAGAATTGGCGAAAAGAAGAAAAATGAATTTTTCCAGTTTTTTTTGATTTACAAAGCAAGCAATGTTATTTTTTGTTTGAAAAATTTCCCGATCCTTTTTGGTTTTTTAAAAAACTCTTAAATTTGATTAAAACTTATTTTTCTAAATTTGAAAAAAATGGATGATTCCTTTAAAAAAAGAAAAACAATGGAAAACAAATTTAAAAAGATGGGATTCATTGGATCTGCTTTCAAACTTTTGCTAAAGTTAAAAACTTCATTTGGGAAAAAAAAGGAGAGATAAAAGTGTCAAGATTGCTCCTTGTTGCATCCTCATAATAGCTTTTCTTTCCATCACGATGTAACCACACAAACATGCCAAACCCATGTTTCTATTCATAAAGCCATTTCCATCGGTGTAAACTAAGATGTTGCATTCAATTGTGGTCGTTTTTTGGTTCATTTGGCCGGGTAAATATTGTTTCTTGATTTGAAAAAAAAAATTTCTTTCATTTTGCCAAATTTGCTTGTAAGTTGAGAGCCACATGTTTAAACTTTGTTTGATGTTTGGTGGAAGGTTTTTGGAACATCTTGCTTTAAAAATTTTGTTTTTGAATATTACAAAAAAGCTTTTCTAAAGTTGGCAATTATGTTTCCAATAGGACCCATTATTATTAAAGAATGTTTTCTCATTTGAAAAACTAATTAAAAAAAAACAAAAATCTTTTTAATTGCGGCAAATGATTCTTCCGCTGGCACGCACCAACTTTGGTTTTCAAACCACAAAAAAATCATTTAAACCCTTCATTCATTTTTGCCACCTATTTGCAATCGGAGAGGTTCATGAGTTACAATTTTTTTTTGTTTGTTTGACGTTATAGTTGCACCCATATGGGGGGTGTCCCAAAAACGGAGTTTTCATAAACCCTAGGACCTTTTGAGGTTAAAATGATAGGGGCATTGTCCCTAACTTTTTGGTACCAAAACAAATTTTTACTATTGGCTAAACCAAAATTAAAATTTTTCCAATTTTAAACCAGAATTTTAAGTATTTTTATTTTTTTTCTTTGTTTCTTTGTTTTTGCAAAAAATTGATGCTTTGGAAATTCTTTTTTGGAAAAATTTTAATTGATAAAATCTTTTGTTTTCATGATTATTTTGTTTTTTATTTGCATTGGATTTTGTACTTTCAATATAAACCCTCCGGGGAATTTATTAGGTGGTTTAATTTCCGAATCTGTTTAACCGGATGCTAAGGTATTGGTATATGGGGTTATTAATTAGCTTCAAAGGCAAGGTATGGTTTACCTCTTTGAAATTTTTTTAAAAAAAATTCAATGCAGATTTGCTTTTTATGTTCTTAATTATGGATTTTTACTGTGGATTGTATGATTTCATTGGTTATATGTTGTTCATTTGAACCTTTTTAATGATTTTCATTGTTCTTTTCTTTTTTGATTTCAATTTTAAAATCTATTTTTTGAATCTTATGGTTTTTTGTTAAAGAGACAACTTCTTTTCATATTTAAAACATTATTGGTTTTATATGTGGTTTTTTTCGTTATTCTTTTGTTTATTGTGAAGTTGATATTTAGCATATTCATGGTATGCTTGCTCAAGAACTGTTTTTGCCCTTGATCTTATGCCAATATTTATTTTAGTTAATTGCATTTTGATAGGGGGAGCTATTTTTTCCCTATTTCTAGTTTGTTTATTCATTTTTAAACGTCAACCTATGCTTATTGATAGGGGGAAGCTTTCCGCTCTCTTACATTCTTTTGTCCCATTTTTGATGTTGTCAAGGGGAGACAATTATTTGGTGAGTATATTCTTTCTTGTTTATAGCAATGATCATTTAATTCATACTTTGTATATTCATTCCTTTCATGGCATATGATCCCTTTTTTGTAAACTGTTATCATCATCAAAAAGGGGAGATTGTTCTTCTTGTGTTTGATGAATGGGTTTAACAAACATTTACAACTAATGTTGTGTTTGTCTTAGTGCTTGTGTGTTATCTATTCATTGTAGAAAACAACTTGTTGCGAGGGGATGGATGACAAATAGAGCTTCAACCAATGATAACTCCAATGGAGGTTGCGAATTTAGTGGGGTTTTGAAGCCTATGACAATTCAAGTTGAAATCCAAGTGTAGCCTTCAATCCGCAGAGTCGTACCAAGTCAAAGGCTTAGTTGGAGTCATGAGATTTTGCTTGGTAATCTAGTTTAGGCTTTATAAGTTATGTTGTGTAAGCTACCTTAAGCCTCAAATACTATACACACACGTATTTGGTTTCTATGGTATAGGTATATAGTCGCTATTAGTATACTGTATATGATATTATAGTGTATCTATATTATACATGCGGGGATCGTTATTGGGTTTTCATGTTTTGGACTACTGAAATACATGAGGTTTTCACAAATGAAAATTCAAATTTGAGAAATTCTTTTTCTAACATGTTTTTTTTTTCATGTTTATAAACTTCGCAAAGTTTCATTCAGTTTGGACATAGATTTGCTTATGTGTTTTAATTGGAATTTACAAAATCATGTTTATTGTTTCGGGTGACATGTTCTGCATGTTTTACAAAACAGATAATCTTTTCATAAATGTAAGGTGACTTATTCAATAAATTCTTTCTTTGACATGTTTTGGTACGTCTACATGTTTTTAAAAACTTTTCTCAAAATTTTACTATTTTTGGGGAGGTTGTTTAATGTGCCAATTGATTTTACAAAATCGTGTATGTCAGCAGATTTTCAGAAACTGTATTGTCTGTGTTTAAACATTTATTTTTCTCAACTGGAAATGCTTTTTTTCAGAAAAATTCTTTCTCTAACATGTCTTTACATGTTCTTTAGAACCTTTCCACAACTTCATAACTTTTTTAGAACTGATTTACTATTTTTAATGTTTCGTAACATAGTCATTATACGCATATTTGGTCCAGAATGCTGGAGATTTGGGGTATTTTGGTGCTATTTTCAGCCGCCTTATAACTGCTCCCTAGTTTTTGATATTTTCGGTTTTTGAGGGTTTGTGGCGCTGAATTTAGAGGCTATAAAAAAGGGCCCTCAACTTTTCCATTGTTCTTGATCGGACCTGTTTAGAGAGTTTTTAAAAGAGTTGTTACGAAGATTGGGTTTGAAGGGTTTTTAAGTTTTTTCAAGGGGTTTTGGCTTTGTGAGAAAATTCCACAAAGAGCTTGGAGGAGATCATCTATTGAAGTTTGATCTTCCAACTTATTTCTCCCTCACCTCTTGATCTTATTTGAGAAGTTTTTCTAACTCTGGTATCTAGCTGTACATCGGTTGCTTAGTTATTTGATTATCCTTTTCTTTTAAAAGCAGTTTTTATTTTTGGAGCTTTAGAATTTGATATTTATTCTCATTGTTTACACATTAGCCCACATTGAGCTTACTCTGTATTTGCATAACATTAGTATAAATTTAGGTTGTTGAGAGATTGTAACATTGAGGTTGTGTTAATTTGGGAGTGGTTCTCATTTGAGCGGAGAGTAGCGACGGGAAGGTCCCGAACTCCGTGATAGCATATTGTGTGTTTGAGTGTGCTTTGGCGTTCGTTTTATATTTATGTTCATTATCTTATATCGCCATTCTGTCCATAAGCTTCATTATTTTATATGAATCCACGTATTTGTTCATTTTGTTTACCTTTGTGTTAGTTTACATGATCCTTTGGCATATATTATTATTGTACTATCTCTTTGTAGGACTAATACGACATTCTTGTGTTTATTTATATATATCATTTGCAGTTTCATTATATTCAATCATATAGGACGTATGTCTCATTGGTTTACAATGCTTATCGTAGCTCAATATATCTTGTGGTATTTCATTTCTTTGCTAGGATAACTTATTAATTAATTTGTAATTTGGTGTATATAATCGGATTAATTAAGCTAAGACCCTAGATACCCCCTCTAGGTCCTAACCTTCCGGGCTTTGGAACCCTTTCACGACTAATCTGGCCTTGTATTTCTTCCTTCCAATCACTCTCCTGCTTGACTCGGTAAACCCACTTCGTTTGTAAGGCCTTTTTTTGTTCAGGCAGCTGCGCTACAGCTCCCATGTCTCGTTCGAGGTGGAGAGAACTCCCATCGTCTTTCTTGCTTTGCATGCCCCACTGCTGAGGATTCGCTCACTTGCATAGCACGTCCTCATGCATCAGTTCTCCGCTAGTCTGTCAAAAGGGATAGCGTAGTCTAAGTGACGTTGAGATACCTGGGATTCGGTTTGGCGTACCCTGCGGATGACCTCCTAAAGATCCTCGCCCCTGGGTAGCTTCTGGTTTTCTTGCACCTGGAGTCTCTCCGTTCTTGATTGGTCAGAATACGTTGTACTCCCCCCATCTGGAGTTCCTCCAAAGATCCATCGTAACTGGATGCGTCTGCATCCGTAGTGCTGCTTCCCATGCTTTGGCCCTCCTTGTATTGTTCCCTGTCCTTATACATCACTTCCTCAGTGGAAGTATGAATGCCTCGGCTCCTGATGATGTTTCCTGCTTCTTCTTCATCCCACAGAGATACACCGAGAACTCCATCAATACCGTATCCAATGAAATGCTACACTTCAGTTGCTTCTAGCTTGTCCGGCCTGATTTTGGATTGGTCAACTGGTGGGACATATGCCACGCACCAAAGGACTCTTAAGTGTGAGGGATTAACTTTCTTTACCACTCCAAACCTCTTCCGGGAATCCCAAAGTTCAATGGAAGCTTTGATGTCGTGATTTTATCAAGTACGCTGCCTGTATGCACCACGTCGGCCATAAAGTTTTTTTGGTAGAACGTCTGCATAATAGACGCATTTTGCTCCTCGCATGCGCTGTCAGCGTTCTGTTCATTTATTTCTGACTACGCGTGTCTTCTGTTGCGCGTCCCTGGGAGTGGTCTCTCAGGCGCAAGTCTCCGTTCAGAGCACAGAACGTTCTTGAACTCCCTCCAAATAATACATTCTCCACCGATTGTCTTGATCTGCAGATTACTTTACTTCAGATCTGTCTTCGTCTCTCCACATTTGGCTTTCACTTTCTTTGAAAATTGTTAAACACCTTTCGACTTGTGCTTCCATAAAAATGATACCCACACTTCCTCGAGCTGATTCGGGTCGATAAGGGTGACGTAGTATGTCGAACCGCCAAAAGGAAGACACGCTAGCTGGACCGCCATACTCTGTGATGAACAAAGCTCTAGCTTGTGAGCTTCTAGGGTTTGGTCCTTCTACCCGACCCTTCGAAACTAACTCTCTCTTGTTTCCCGAAGGATGCAGTCCTTCGCAACACGACTTTCACCGAATTCGATGCCGGTTTAGCTTCCCTTTCTGATTTTAAAAGATCTTCATACCCTTCTCACTCATGTGTCCAAGGCCTCATTGTGCACAGATCGGCCAACTCTCATTGCCTGCAGCAATCACGAGGTATCATGCATGTGAAGTTACCGGTAAAAGAGGCGTACCGGTCTAGTTTGCCAGGGCAAACCGATATGGGTGTACCGTTTTTTTAGAGATTTTTCCATAAATCTCAGTGAATTTGTAACATAGCCTTTTCTGCTCCAAGCTGATCAACCGAGAATAAGGTTTCCTGCTCAACTTCGGCTTACGTGTCTGAATTTCTTCAGAGACACTTAGAGCCCTTTCAAATGGTATTTGCCACATCGCTCTTCCCAATTACACCATCAGGGTTCATTATCCCTAATGTATTACCTTTCAAAAGCTTCCCTGCATACATAGTTTCTGAAATTGCTTTCTATTAGCAGGTGGCTGGGAATGAGGCTCACGAATCAATAACCCATGAATCGGAATCGCTACGTCCAATAGCGAGAAGTCAGCGCATCTTGCACAATGATTGAGTCTTTTGCGCTGTCATTTTTCTTCGTGCGTTTACAGTAGAGACATGTTGGCTCCCTGGCCGCAATTCCAACATTATGCCTTGATTAGGTTTTCTCACCTTCGGAGTTCGGAACTTCTTCTTTTTTTCGAGCTGTCATTCGACTTCCCTGTTTTTTGATTCCCCGCCTATTATGGCTTCTGCCTCTCTGCTCGAGACTTTTTTAGGCTGAACCTGAACCTTCTGATTCATTTCGCATTTTCTATCTAACATCCTCGCAGGTAGAATCATAGCTACCAACCTTCCTTCGCTTCAACTTCTCCTTCCTACGAGTTGCTGCATGGCGGGTCACGCAACCTGCCTAACTATCCGGACGCGATAGATCAATAGGGTCTGCACTTCGTCATTCAACTTGATGTCGACTGAGATAGTGACAACAATCGTGTTGAACATCGCTGAGTGCATCGTAAAGGAACATCCTTCTGCTGTGACGCCCTGGGTTCACCAAGGCTGCAGTCGGTTAAGGCGAAACCAGAATGCAAACCTGCCATGCACCACACAGGATGCAAATTAACATTGTTTTCACACATCACAAATGTACATCTATCTAGGGAGAGTCAACAATCTGGTGGTAGCGTTACAGAAACATTTGTAAGTATGTTATACAAGATGGATACTAATGGAATGATAACAGCTCACCATAAATATCTCATCATCCCACATTACAGAAAATAACACAGCCAAGATCTGGGGAGTAGATAACCTGGATATACCAACAAGTCTCAATACAAATAGATTATTGTTTCTTCAGTTTTTTAATTTTAAAAATGAAGCGTGGATACCTAATTTCAAGCTTCGTTATGAATTTTTGGTGACTTCCCAGCAATCAAACCAGGATTATACTTGATCTCCTCCTCAGTTTTCACTATGGCGGCCATTCCAATGAATTTCAGGTACTTGCTCTTCATCTTTAAAGTCTCTTCGTGTGTATATACGGGCTCAGTTGTATATAGGCCATTGTATCATACATTATTATTTTTCACCCTTATAGATATTATACATATGCATATGCATAGTACATACACACAACACACACAACATACGGTATATTATATAGAGAGAGAGGAGAGAAGATGCGGGTCAGCTTGGTACCAAGCCACGAAGTGTGAGGTTTGTGCTGGTTGGTAGTGATGTTGGGGCATAATCATCCGCACTTCATTCAAATGGTTTCATATCCTCATGCCACTCCTCAACACAATGTAATGGTGGTCCTATTTGAAACTGGAGTTTTGGAGAGGATTGGTGTCACTCACTACCAAAGGCACAAAATTTTGTGCTTGGGTACAAGCATACCCGATATTCTCATGTATACCTTATAGTATATATTATGGTATATGGGTTACTGGGTATATATATAATAATAATACATATACTGTATATACTATATATATATATATTATATATACCTACTATTCTAGCTCATTATATATATATTAATTTACGTATGTATTATTATGGTACATAGTATAGTAGTATGTAACGATATACAGTTTATTATTACTATATATATTGTAGATACATATGTATGTGTGTGTAAGATATAATATAGTTATAACTATATATATAGTTATATATGATACCCCGTTGCAAAGCACGGCCTTCATTTTTTTTCTTTCTGCTACAGTAATTCTGTATTAAATACAGTTTCTGTAAATGCTACAGTAACATTTTTTTTTAATACTACATCTATCTCGCCTGGAAGCTATAGTAATGTTTTTTAAACGCTTACAATTCCCGCATGTGCTACAGTAATTTATTGTAGCATGAATAGCGAATTTTTATTGGATCCTATCTGTCTGTGCCTACAGTAATTTGTTTAGACATTTTTACTGCCAGTATGAATTTTTTAGGTGAATTCTTGGATCTCCCATTATTTATAGATGAATACACACACACATATATAGGAGAGAGAGAAATGGAGTATGTTTTGGCGTACTAACACAAGTTTTTGTTGCTTGCTAGTTAACGGTGACATATTCCCTCCACCATTGAAATTGAGACCCATATTCACATGGAGTTGGAGAGTGGGGTGAAAATTGGAATGAGACGTGGATCGAGAAATCAGTACACCTCAAAGACTACCAAGCATAAAAATTTGTGCATTGGTACCAAGCATTCATACTCAATGATCTATCTACTTACAAAAACAACATAGTAATGATATATAATATATTAGTAATAATATATAATAGATATATATAACCTTAGTATATTAGTATATATTATATATATAGTGATTTTTAATATGATATTAGTATATCTATTATGATATAAAAGTATAATAATAGGAGGAAATATGGGTAATACTTGGCCAAGGAATCTTGTTAGTGATGTTGGACGCATCTTGTCCTACATAACACACAATTGAACATGGAGCCTCAACCGCACCAACTCCAAGGTGTGATGTATGGACAGAAAAAAAAAAAAAAAAAAACCGATGATGCTCCACACTTCAACTATTACCAAAGAGATTCTTGGCCCAAAGTAACTAACCCAAATATTCCTCGACATCACTACAGGTATAAAATATAGTTATAAATATAAATATAAATATAAATAATATATACTTATTATATAATATATGATTTACTATGAAGTATAAAATATATATATGAGTTAATGGGATATCCTGTCATTAGGGAGAATTTAACCTCTTTGTCGCGCTATGTGCATTAATGCACATCCTCTAAAGTCTCTCTCTACTTTATGAGAGATTGGTGGAGTTATTGCCACATTTAGGCGTTAAGAGGAATTCTCGGCTCCTTATGACAAGGATATTACCCAACCTCAATAATATACTATATATATATATTACGTATATATACTATATATACATGATATAATATATAGGTATATATATAGTATATATATAATATTTAGTACGAGAGAGGCAGGGAGAGAGGAGAGAGATAAACTTATTGTCAACTTAAGTGCGGATCTATCCACCAAAGTTTCTTCCCAGTTGATGATAACCTATAAATCCATTGCCATCATATGGAAGAGATTTTTTACAATAGGGATAGAAACTTTTTTTTTGGTGGATGGTCACTTAATGTTGACCATAATCTTCCATCTCTCTCTCTCTCTCTCAAATATATAAGTATCACAGGTATGATAGTATGATAGGTATCATATATGATATTGAAGTAGGGGTATAGTATAGTCGTATAATATTAGAGGAGAAGACAGGGAAATTGTTATGTATTGGTACCAAGCACAAAAATTATGCGGTTGGTAGATGTTTGAGGGTTGGGCATTTAGATCAGGCCCTCCAGCTCATTCAAATGGTCTGGCATATCCTCCATGCACTACGCTCGAACTCATCGTGAATAGTGCGTTCGCGCCTATGATTGAATGAGTGGAGGACGGAAGAAAAAATGGGATTGTGCCACCTTCGAGGCGTGATGCGAAGCAGCAGAAGATTCTGTGCGCAATTTTGTGCATTGACCGAAGATATCCCATATTTCTGCACGGCGGGTATGTATAAAGTATACAGGTCAGGTAGTTATCAAAAGCGCGTGAGTAGTGGAAAGAGAAGAGGTATGTAAGTACTAGTACCTGAGTATATATTAGTGAGTGAGGGTACGCTTAGTATAGGTCTATATATATGTGTGGTGTGTTGGTGTGTGTGTGTGTGGCTGTGGGTGTTGTGTGTGTGTACGGGGAGGGGGCAATGGGGAATGAGCTCACTCCACAAACACAAAGGCGGCCCCCCCCCCCGCCCAGTGCCGACGTTGTGCAGTCAAACTAGTGCCGCTAAGACACTGGGATTGAGTTTTTAGTGGGTAGGACGTATATTCTTTGCAAAATGAGCTGTGGCAGGTGGCAGGTAAACAATTTCACAGCTACCACACATCTATATAATTACTGGCTTGTATATGCTTGTTATGTCTTACTCTAATGTAGCAATTAGTTATCTACTAAGGATTAGTAGTAGTGTTTACATATACAAGTGTTTGGAGCTTTAATTTTCTCTTGGAAAATCATAATTGTGACATGATAATGCATATTTAGGATTGTAGCTCACCCACTAGTGCTCCAATTTGTCCTGTAATTTACTGCAGCACATTAAACCCTTGTCATTAAAACATCTTGCTAAATCTCTTTAATCATCAGATTGTATCATTCTTGTCTGGTATTTTTACATCTGAAATCAAACAGAAGGAGAGAGTTCTTCTGAATGAAAACATTGATGCAAAAAAAAATTGTGTCGCCTTATTGTACGATCATCTTCCTATTGGTATGTGAACCGTGTCTTCCATCATAATAGACAACTGACTCACAGCAACATGACACCTTGGTTCAGGAAACAATGTAGTTTTCTCTCCTTCTGGTTTTCTTCTTGCTTCTTCATATTGTATTTCTTTGTTCTCCTCCTTCCTCCTTGTTATGTGACTGTTGTATGATTGTATCCCATAATCTTTACGCCATATGGAAAATTCACTGTTGTTGGTAATATGTTTATTAGGGGAAGGTGGGAGGTATCAAGTAGGGATCTCCATGATTCACAGATCATAACAATGGTTCCCTCTGACAGAGGTTTCATGGACCCTGATTACAATTGCTATCCTTCTCGAAGCACATTATACTACCGGTCAGTGGCTATAATTGTAAGTCTCTTTACACTAACATCAAAATTTTATCTGTTATTATGTTTTTAGCATTCTGAGCAAAAAATTTCTATCTTTGTTTTCAGTTCATGACTCTCTTCATTCTTCGGCATTTTCTTCCCCTCATGGTTGGTGAGGTTGAGGACGAATTTACGGCACCCTTCTCTGTGAGAACATCTTACAGTTCTTTGACAATTTTCTGGTTATTTCATTTGTTTTTTTTTTCCACCAAAAATATGAATATAATTCTCACCCCTTTATATTTATTGAATCTCAGCTCCTTGTGTTAAGAGTTGGGGGAATACTAATACCCATTGTAGTCTTGGCAAGAGTTCTATGCATATTTCAACGACGACGCCAACTGCACGTACCATATTATAAATTTTTGTTTATCATTTCCTACTTTTATATTTTCTCTTAAAACCATATATCAATCACTTATTTAGGGGGCACGCAATGTAGCTGTACCTGATGAAGAGAGCTTGAGCTCTGTCTCACTACCTGATGAAGAGAGCTTGAGCTCTGTCTCAATTTATCAATCTCAACCTCATGTTGTTCGCGTTTGCTAGTGAGTTGAGCTTGGTTGGGCATCGGTTGAATCTTTATGGCCACCAAATATTTATCGGTGGTGATCAGAGAAGGAAGAAGAGAAGATGCTGTAGTATAGAGGAATGTATTGATGGACATATATAGGTAGATTCAAGTCAATGATGCCACTCTCTCTTCAAAGGATATACAGAGATGAAGTGGTTATGTATCAATATTTGTTTCTTATAACATGTGAATATTAGTAAGATGAAGTGGGTTGGTGGTTGTGTATCTTATAATTCCAAAGGATTATTGCATCTCAACAGACCTAAGATCTCAGAGATCCATATATAGGTAAAATTAGATGCAATTTGATATCCTACACATTGGATTTCCCTTGTCTGGTTTTTAGTTTTTCAAATTGTAGATCATATATTAGTTAGGAAATGTGAGTATAAAAGGTTCATCCTAACATTGTTCATTTATAGTTTCTACCTCAATTGTTATCATAGCATCAGATTCTTAGCATGAGATCTCTGAAAATACTACTGTGACTACATTTCAACAGTCCAAATATTTTACAGAATAGATGAATTTTCAGGTTTAGACAAAGTTTAGGTTTTTTAGCACCATCAAAACAAAACTAGCAATCAAAATTCAATCACGCTAACATAAAATTTCAGGTTTAGACAAGGTTTAGGTGCTGTGTTTAACTTAAATTCATAATTTGTGTTCAGGATTACGGCTATTTACGATCATATACTTCTTGAGATGAGTTCTAAACAAATCTCCGAAGTACCATCAAATCAAAACTAGCTATCAAAATTCAACACACTTAACACACATCTTATACTTCTTGAGATGAGTTCTAAACAAATCTCAGAAGTACCATCAAATCAGAACTAGCTATCAAAATTCAACACACTGACACACGCTACAATATTTTCTCTTACATAGATCACTCCAACACACTCCCTTCAGGCATTTATCACTTACATCACTCTAATACACTACAATATTTTCTCTTACATAGACCCCTCTATTACACTCCCTTCAGGCACTTATCACAGGTACATATGCATACATACACACGTGCACATGCACACATAAAAGCAAACTAGCTAAAAGCAGAACACGCCACTCATTTTTCACCTCCATGGTGAAGACCATGGAAGTACGGACCTTGATATGCACCCTTTACCTCCCGGTGCCTGCAGGCTGCATCATGCCCTCACCGCACCCGGATTTACCACCTCCGACAGATTTTCCTCCTCCTCCACCACCGCCATGAGCCACCACCCTTTCCTCCTCCACCACCTCCCTTTCTTCCTCCGGCACCCCCTTTGCCACTGCCTCCTCTGCCACCCTTGCCACCTCCGATGTCTATGCAATTAGCTAGCTAGTATGTAATGCTAGGGTGAGTTTGAGGTTTTGAGGGGTGTAGTGGTATTTATGGACGCAGTTTCATGACAGCGAGGGGAGTCCAAAATTAATGAAGCGTGTGCATATTGCGAATGGGAAGCGCCGTTTCCCCAGAGGCGGCGACATTGTACTGGGAATGTGGGGAACGCCGTAACGCCGATTAAGGACGAGGTTCAGGTTCAGGGATGCGATTGATGAGATGCACGAGTGTTGGGGATCATCAGAAACGATCACCAACCGAGGAAAATGGGTAGAGAAACTATATAATCCTCATTCCTCAACAGACTTTGACTGGGGTAGTACTTGGTAGTGTTGCGTTAAGAACTAATCCAACCGTGATTTACATATTCCACCGAGCAAGTAATGGAAGGCATTAAAAAGCAAGAACCTGTATGATTTAAGCGAGCTACTAGCAATTTCAATGATCAAAGGAATAATCTCAAGATTATGGAAGATTTAAGGGACCAATATCTAAGAAAAACCCAATCTTTTGAGTTAAATGGTAGATAACTACCCCCACATTCCTTTAAATAAGAGTTTAACGAAAGCACTCAAAAAAAGTACAGGGAGCCGAAGCTAATCTGTGGCAAAAAAAAATTTAACATGCAAGAAAACAATAAGAAAAAGCCACAGCTCGTTAGGAAGAAGAAAAATGATACAGGCACATCCTCGGGCATACCTCCGGCCAAACCCACCCCCTCTCGCTACGGTGCAGTGGGCCTCACTTGAGATTTTTTTAAAAAAATCTCAAATGGGGCCCACTGCGCTGTAGCTAGAAGGGGGTTGTGACCGGAGGTGTGTCCGAGGGTATACCTGTAGCGCCTACCTAGGAAGAAATAGTTAGATGTCCGTCCACCAACTCAAAACATATAAGCTACATCTCCATCTCAAACTCAAGAGTCCTCCCGACTCCTATGCGTGCCGAATCAACTTGTCCACTCTATCAGTTCAAAAACACTATTGTGAGTTTCTGGCCGAACATTAGTTTCACATATGCAACTGACCTACCACCAAGGTTGAACCACCGACCAACCATTATTGCCGGCAACCGCCAGAGGCCACCGTCCTTATCGCCGTCGCCAACAACGGATGCCAAAATCTAGGACCGTAAAACTTTTTAGAGCTGTACCAAGTACCAACGAATAAAAAAAAATCTCCATGTGAATCACATCCCTAATTTCATTTCAATTTTCCAGTATCTCTTCTAAATCGCCCATGATTTAGCCTCTAGAGCTAGACCAAATCAAAAAAAATCCAAGGGGTAAGCAACAATTTTTCACGAACCAAGATTCGAATTAAACGAAAATTAAAAGAACCCAATTAATTTCTTCGTATACGAAGCAACCCGAAGGCATACAAATCAAACAAGCCCCAACAAGAACAAACAAACACAACAAGCTGCTGACATCAAAACCACCAAACCCCCCACCACCCCCAAACGAAAAATAAAAGATTAGGGCAGCGAAATTGACACAAATTAAGGGCAAGAATCAAATTAAACTACAAATACATACTAACTAGGGGGGAATTCACAACAAACTCTTGTACAGAAGTAGGGTTGAGGGGAAGAGGAAAACATGGAGGAGTGAAAAGGTAGAGAGAGCCTACAAAAGTTCTGAAAAAATCAGATCTTTTGCAGGCTTTCTTTCAAAATTGTCTTAATATGGGATGATTTTGCAAGAAAGCCTGCAAAAGTTCTGACGGACTTTCCCCCTCTAATTTTTGCATCCAAACGGACCCTAACATTGTTGAAGGGAGGAAGGTATACTTTATTCATATAATTTAGTTCGATCTGCTACCATGACGAGGACAACATCTTGTGGGAGGTGCCCGTAAATGCGTTTGATATTGTTCAGTACCAAGCTCTAGTGTGTGGTTAGGTATGTAAATCGTCCATTTATGTATATGTCTTGGAATAATTGTACCGAAGTGTCTATTACCTCTTCATATGGATTAATTTGTTCCGCAGGGAGAGTTTGTTTGCTAATAATGTGAAAATTTTGTGAGGGAAGTAAGCCTTTTTTTTGTGCCTAGTCTTATTCTACTTAGGGGCTGTTTGTTTGGCAAAAATGATGAAGAGAAATAGGTTTCCTATACTGACAATATGACAGTGGGAAATTAAGTTCAAGAAGATCTTCTATTCCTCAGTTTGGTTCAACACAAGATTTAAGCAAATGAGTTGGAGAAATCACCCGCTAACTCAGATTTGGGGCTGTTTGGTTGGTTTCCTAAAAACCAAGAATAGGAAATAGGAGCATAGAAATCTCCCATTTTCTATTTTCAACCATTTCCATCCCTAAAACTTACCCCAACATTCAATAAAATATTATTTTATCATCCAACTCATCTAATAACATATTATTTTATCATCCAACTCATCCAATAAAATATTAATTTTATCATCCAACATCTAATAAAATATTATTTTTATCATCACATCATCCAACTCATCTCATCTCATCCCATCTCATATTTAAAAATCAATCACATCATCCAATAATATGGTGACAACTCATCTCATCTCCTTAAACTTCCATCTCCACCCATTTCCTCCAAAAAAACAAGGAAATTGATTTCCTTAAGTGTGGGTCACATCATCCAATAATATAATGACAACTCATCTCATCTCATCTATTTTCTTATTTTTAAGAATGAACCAAACACAAGAAAAGAACCTATTATAGGAAATAGGTTTCTTATAATACATTTTCTTATTTTTTTTAGCCAACCAAACAACTTCAAAATAAGTTTTCTTAAAAAATCACTCACATCATCCAATAATATGACGACAACTCATCTCATCCCATCTCCTATTCTTTAATTTTCTTCTTTTTTTTTCCCAACCAAACAACCTCAAAATAAAATTTCTAAGAAATAGGTTTCTTATTCTTTGATTTTCTTCTTTTTTTAGACAAACAAACAGCCCCTTTTAAGGAAATGCTCATTTCCGAGCTTTGAGTTCGGAAATGGGATGAAAAAGGATTAAATAATTATTATTTTTCCTGTTCTAGTGATGGGTAAGTGAGGTTTCCTATTCTTAGTTTCCTTCTTTTTAGTTGTGAAACAAACAATGGAGATGTGAGGGGATCTATTTCCAACCCAATTTTGTGATGAACCAAACAAATTTTAAGAAACCTTTAAAAGCATATGAAAAGCAATATCTATGCTTAGAAATAAGTTTCCTATAATCAGGGAAACCAACCAAACAGCCCCTTAAAGAAAACTTGTGTAACTTGATAATTGATTGTTACACACAGCTTACGCAACCACCCATTCTGTTTTAGACTCAAACTGCTAGTCATATTCTGCTTAGGGTTATTTTTAAGTAGGCCGTTAAAGCGAAAAAAGCCTGTTAGAGGATATTTGAAATTTGAGTCATAATGGGAAAACAGGTGTCAACATCTAGTTTTTTTTTCTCTCTTTTGGTGTTGGTTTGCTAAAATAAAATGGAAAATGAGGAAGTAGGAAAGTGTGCTTGCGAATATTTGTATGCTCTATTTCTTAAGTAGCAAGTGCTATGGACTTCCTTATTGTTGATACTTATTGTAGCATCTCACCGACTCAAAATTTAGTCCCACATCGGTGGGATTATAGAAAAATAAGTGGTTTATATAGTAAAGCTAAAAACTCAAGTGTAACATCGGCTAGTCGATTTTGACAGTGGTTTGAGCCAAATAGCACGTTATACTTGGTGGATCTCACGGCTTACACACGCCAACAGGCCCGCGGGCCCGGGGAGTGACACTTATTACTGTTTATTCTTTTCGAATGGGACTCTTGACGTATTTAGCTTTGGTTGTTTCCTTTTCTGTATTTCAGTTGGAACGGAGGAAGGACACCACCTCAATTTTGTTTCTCACGTTAACAGTTTACGCTTCTGTATCATAATCTAGTTGCTTGAAGTTAAAAACATCTTGATTTGTCTTGATCTTTCTGTATAATATATAGCAGCATTATCATGGCCTCACGTTAACCTTGTCTTTGATTTTGTCATCATCGCCATTGTTATCTTTTTCCTTTTCTCAATCTAAAACCCCTCCGATAGCACGAGACCCAAAAAAAAACCCTCTCTTTCTTTACATCTCCTTCCTCTGTCTTTTGATGTACAAGTTCTTGTTCACTGTGAAATATGGGAAAGGATATAACATTAGCTAACACAAACCTAAACATGGACCCGGTCTAGGAAAATAACTTGCAACGAAGAACGAGTTATATCTCTTAAACCGTAAATCAGAATTAGACGAATTATATATGTAAATCGCGTATTTTTTCGAGACAGAGTCAATCAAACTAGCTGTTGTTCAGTTTGCCGCCGTCCATTTCGCAAAATTCCCTTCGGATTGAGAGATATTATCATTTTTGTCAGCTTTTTACTATTTTAGGTAATGTTTTTGGAGTCTGCTTTGATTAAGAAGCAAATCTGATTTGATTCCAAATTTGACTGATTTACTTCCCTAATCCTAGGGAGTCTTTTAAGAAGAATTTTGTTATTTCTATTTTGGTAAAGTTTGAGTCATAGTAGGAGTCTTGTTTATTTTCTATTTAAGCAGAATATTGTAAGCCCTAGAGGCAAAAACTTTTTATCAATTAAATTCCTCTTTAATATTTTCTTCGTGGATTCGGAGATCGTTCTTTGTGGAATCAGAGAACAATCCTTGGTGGATTCCGATGTTCTTTTTTACTTCTGCACTACATTAATTGATATCAGAGCACTTGTTTTTTCGATCCAATGGCAGGCGATAAAGCCCATATTTCTCAAACTGAGTTCGATGAGTTGAAGACTGATGTTAATCAGATGAAGACTGTTATAGAGCCACTTACGTTGGCAATGGAGCGTCTAAACACGGTAGAAAAATCGCGTTGATGGTCGCCAGTGACGTGATCCGACTCCACATGATAAATTCAACAACAACAACGACAACTATAAAGCCTCAACACCACGGTGATGATCGCAGAGACCACCGACAAATGGATAATTATGATGTTGGAGGGTTCAAGATTAAGATGGATCTGCCATCTTTTAACGGGCAACTTTATATCGAAGAATTTCTTGATTGGGTTGTAGAAGTAGAGAGGTTCTTCGAGTATATGGAGATGCCAAATGAGCGTAAGGTTAAGTTGGTAGCCTACCGACTTAAAGATGGAGCATCAGTTTGGTGGGAATCAACATGCAATGAATCGGTCCCGTCAAGGAAAGCTGAAAGTCAATATGTGGGAGAAGATGAAGAAATTACTAAAAGCCCGTTTCTTGCCAGGTGATTGTGAACAAGTCTTGTTCGGACAATACCAGAATTGCAAACAAGGTCGAATAATAGTTGATGAGTACACGTAGGAGTTTTATCGACTGTCATCCTGCAACAATTTAAATGAGAACGAGGCCCAGCAGATATCTTGATATACCAGGGGATTGAGGATAGCAATTCAGGTTATATCTCTCAAACCGTAAGTCGGAATTAGACGAATTATATGTGTAAATCGCGTATTTTTCCAGACGAAATCAACTAAACCAATTGTTGTTTGGTTTGCTGCCGTCTGTTTTTCCAAATTCCCTCCGGATTGAGAGATATCAGTATTTTTATCATTTTTTGCTATTTTAGGTAATGTTTTAGGAGTCTGATTTGATTAGAAAGCAAATCCAGTTTAATTCTAAATTTGACTGATTTACTTCCCTAATCCTAGGGAGTCTTTTAGGAAGAGTTTTGTTATTTCTATTTTGGTAAAATTTGAGTCATAGTAGGTTTATTTTCTATTTAAGCAGAATATTGTAAGCCCTAGAGTCATAAACTTTTTATCAATAAAATTTCTCTTTAATATTTTCTTCATAGATTCGAAGATCGTTCTTTGTGGATCCAAAGAACAACCCTTGGTGGATTCTGAGGGGGTTTTTTTTGTTACTTCTGTGTTGCATTACAAGCTAGTTGCTTATGTTAGTTTCTCAGTTGTATTTATACTCTTGTTTTCTTCCGTTCTGCTGTGAAAATGTATAAAGAGGAACTAACATTAATTTTTGTCTTTCGTGAGATGCACTTCCTTGCATGCTCTCACCAAAGAATTTGGATCCTCTCCACTACAAAAAAGTAGTGGAGAGACCACTACTTTTAATCTCAATCGTTGATTACTTAATAGACGGTTATGATACAATCTAAATCTAACAATTAGCATACCCCCGTGTATAGCACTCATTCCTAATTTGTACTAAAAAAATCACAACCACCAACTAGATAATCAATGGTTGTGATTGTGTAATGGTCTCTCCACTACTTTTTAGATAGTGGAGAGGATCCGAATCCCTCACGAAAATGCAAGCGTTCTCTTTATTTTTAACAAATGGACAATAAAAGCTTTATGAGCCGCCACTTCGTAACCATCAAACACATTTAATTGTTTGATATAGATTATCATTTCTGATGACATTTATCTGTCGTGCTGCCTTGCTCAGTTGTGCTAGCTATTCTTTTTGGATGATTCAAATTTGGGTGGATGGATAAAACTAGGCAATCAATGTGAATTCTTTTACAAATTTTCCTATGTATAGATGTGATTCATAGACGAAATGTGGTCAGACATTTTGGAGTTTTGAAGTGTTTGTTTGTTATGGTATTTGTCTGTTTGGGTCAAACTTGTATGGGCGAGAAAGCTCTGTTAATCACAAGAAAGTATGTAGCGGGGACTATCCACAGTTATTGAATGTATACCTAAAGGATGTTAACCTTTAAATTTATGTATGAATCTCAAAATCTAACGATCTAATGTCTGACAGGTTTAACGCCATGAATTCGGGTGTACTCATGCTTTTCCCTTGAATGATGACTCTAACTCCGAACTAGATATCACACAGTATCTAAATTATTATTTTTACCTTCATAGTATGTCCACAAGTTACCATGTGCGTTAATTATACTAGTAAAACTATTAATAATCTTTATTTTGATTGATTGTGAGAAAATATATGGCAGTCTCATTATAAATTTATAATAATTTTCTTCTTCAGTTTTGGACAACCAGATACTCATACAAATCGTTTTAAATATCTCCGATATAACCAATATATCAACCCGATATAAACTTTATAAGATTTTGCCACAAAATGATTTGGTTCAATATCCTTATTGCTTTTTGATGATTTAGGCACGACATATTTAGTCATGACCGATACATCAGCCAATATGTTTTTTTTATTTGGTTTGTCCGAAAACAATATATTTCTTCAAATTTTCTATAATACTTTTAGCAAAAAAGTTCATCCTTTAAAGTTTTTTAGCAAAATTATAGGAAACTCTTTTTTCTTAGTAAGTTTCTACAATTAGATAGTGATCTTAAATATAGGTTACTTATGCTTTTGTATACTTAGATTTTATTAAATATGTTTAGATTATATTTCAGGATATTATATTATATAAGCATTAGTGTGCACCCTGTGTAAAGCGCAAAGCACTGCACTTTGAACTTGTCTCCCTCTACGTTTTGGTACATTTGATTTAATTATAATATGCTTAAATTTAGAAATCATATCTGCTCCTCTATACTTAAAAGAATTATCAAAGTTTAATAAATTCGATTTAAAAGTCATATCTACTTCTCTATACTTAAAAAAGTATCCAAGTTTTAATACATTTTATTTGTTTTACTGTTTGCGGTACAATAAAATACTGTAGCATAAATACTAACTTCACGTATGGATGAGCAGAATTGTTTTTTTTTTTTATATACTATAGTAAATTACTATTTATGCTACAGTCAATATACTGCTTATTCTAGAGTATTACTATAGTATTTAATGTAGTATAAACAGAAATTTTTTGAATTCTTCTTTAAATATAAAGGAGTGTACGTCATCCAAGATTGGCACACTTAGAGCATCTCCAACAGCTTCCTCATTTTATTAGTATTCTCACTTTTGAAGAATTTTGGGCTTTTTTTGGTCCAACAGATTCCTCATTCCATTCCCCAAAATAGGGATGAAGGAGAAAAAAAGAAGAGTCTTCCCCAAATCTGAAGCATTCTTTAAAGAATGCTGCTACGGGGACCCAAAATATGGGACCAAGGGAGGGGACAAGTGAGATGTCCCTTCCCTATTGTATAATGAGTTGGTCATACCAACTCATTATGCAATAGGGAGATGACACATCACTTGTCCCATCCATTCCAACTCATTATGCAATAGGGAGATGACACATCACCTGTCCCCTCCATTGGTGCCATATTTTGGGTCCTTAAATCATTTTTATTCTTTAAATATTTGGGAATAGTTTTGTCATAAATGCAACACGTTCTTCAAAACGGGATGGAGGAGAAAATAAATATAAAACAAAATCCGTAATTTTTACAAAAAAAAGTCATAGGGCAGTTCTAATGTATAACAACATCCCAAAATAGGGATGTAAAATATTTTTATTATTGTAATAAATACAGAATTCTTTAAAATGGGAAAACTGTTGGAGTTAGAGCAAAAATAATTTAGAGAATATGACTTTTGCTTTCCCATTTTGAAGAAATTTTTGGGAAAATTGTTGGAGATGCTCTTTTATAATCCCCGCATCTCTATGATATCTACAGTCTCATGTGAATTCGTAGCTCTTCAAATATTTAGAGAAAAAAAATGTATGGACCACACGCGCCCCAAATAAACCTTATCACATAAAAAAGAAAAAAAAAAGAATAAACATAAAAAATGAACAAAAAATCCGATGCCCAATTCTAACCCGAACCTGCCACCTCACCGCCAAACTTCCCTCGTCCTCTCACAACCGACCGAAACCAAAAACCCCAATTCCCGCAAATGGCTGCTACGCTCACCTCCCCTCCCCCTTCGCTCCCTCTCCTCCGCCCAAATCCCCATGCTAACCCCATTGCCTCTCCCCGCCCCTCGATTACCGTCCTCCGCCGCCGCCTCCTCTCCGTCGCCGCCGCCGCCGTCCGCCAAGACCTAACCACCTGGACCTCGACCCCGCTCTCCGCGTCTCCCCCGCCTCCGGAGACTCCTCCCTCTTCACGTCGCCGCCGACCTCTCCTCCGCCCCCGAAATCGCCGGCGCCTTCACCGCCGCCGGCCAGTACGTCCAGATCCGGATCCCCTCGGCGGATAAGCCCTCGTTCCTGGCGATCGCGTCGGCGCCGGAGGACGCGGTGAGGAGAGGGGAGTTCGAGTTCTTGGTGAAGAGGATCGCGGGGTCGACGGCGGAGGGGATTTGCGGGATGAGGACCGGGGATTTGGTGGAGGTTGGGGGAGTTATGGGGAAAGGGTTTCAGATTGAGAGGGTGGAGGGGGTTGAGACTGTCTTGATCTTCGCTACTGGGTCTGGGATCAGGTAAGAGTTTCCTTTTTTAATGATTTACTTTTTTTTTAATTTTTTTTGCAAAAAGGGGAGGTTTTTTGGTTGTTTAGGACAAAAAATTGCTTTTTTGAGATGCATTAAGTTAGTTTTGCAAAAAGAGTTTCTTTTTTTAACTTTTATGACACAGTACTCTAAACCTAAACCACTGTTGTAGAGAGAAAACTTAGATCAAACAAACAATAATAAAGTAATTTAACGTCAAAAAGCTATCAATAAAGTAATACATCTTGAAGATAATAATAAAAGATCTAATCATCACAAAAACAAACAAAAACAAAGTAAAGACAGAAAAATAAACGGATGATTGACTTCATGGCAGAGAAATTTTCTAGGCGGAGAAACTAACCAAGAGGGAGGGAGGCGGCATTTCACTTTTTTTTCCCCAATTTTATTCTTTCCAATGTGTGGGATAATTTGAGAGAGGAGAACTTATGGTTATATATATAGGTAGTATAATTTGTGGGATAATTATGACCAATTATCCCAATTCTAATTCTAGTAGAATTCTACTTGACTTTATCCCAATTCTAATTCTAGTAGAATTCTACTTGACTAACGCACCAAAAAAAATAATATAGTTCTAGTTTTACAAAAGTTCTACTTGACTAACATTATAAAAAAATATTCCATTTTTTAGTTCTATGTGACTAACACCTTAAAATTTTATCCCATAATTTATCCCAATTCCAGTTTTAAGTTCTAGATGACTAACCCCCCTAATGACCTGTTTGGATGGAGGGTAGAGAGGGGGAAGGGAAGAGAAATCTCATTTTAACCTTGTTTGGGAGTTTCATTTAGGAGGATAGAGAAGGGGAATGAGTAGAAAATTGGCTAAAATCTTACACCCCAAATTGGGGTGTAATGGAGGGGAAGGGAAGGAAGGGGAATTTCCCCCTTCCTTTCCTCAAGTGAACTCCCAAACATATAATAATGAAGATTACAGGATTGAGAACGTAAAAACCATGAAGTTACGTTACGTGGCTCATCAACACCCAAAGCTTAGTCATCATGTTCATTACAATTATATCCCTACTAGCTTGAAAGAGAGAATGGTTTGAAGAAACAGCAAGTGGAAAACAATTGAATCTATTTGCTACTTTGCTTGATGTATAGCGTGGAATTTGATCCATTTCAGTAGAAAGCGACTGAGCTTACCTAAAACAACTCTTTTGCTGTTAACAATATGAAGCAACTTCAATATATTTTCTTGCTGATGTTTCGTTTTTTACCTTTTATAATCTACATTTTTGTGTTAGAATTCACACCTAGTGCAATGAATAGTACGCTCCAGCACAAACCTCTGCTTCCACAAGAGACCTCCATAAAAATCTCCCCTAGAAATTCACCTCTGAATCATGATTGTGGCTGAGCAAGATGGATCCGAAAAATAATTCCAGGACACAATATCTTATAAGGACTTAAGGTATCTTGTGCCCTTATACCTCAATAATACCTACTTTATTGGTTTCAACGGAGAAGAACAGAAAATAACCGAGAGAGAAGTAGAAGAGGTGTCTTTGATCTGAATACGCCTAAGCAATATTTGGATCATGTATATTTACTGGGATGATCTTGCGATGTTCCTGTCTGGTTGGGCATATAGCTATATTATTGTCTACTTTGTTATAGTGATCGGTAGTCTCTGTTATAGTGATCAACAGTGAAGAACAGAAAATAGCCTAGAGAGAACTAGAAAAGGTGTCTTTGATTTGAATACGCTCAAGCAATACTTGGATCATGTATATTTACTGGGATGATCTTGCAATATTCCTGTCACGTTGGGCATATAGATATATTTCTTTCCACTTTGTTATAGTGATCAGGGGTCTCTCTTCTGCTAAAACAAATTACTGGGATAATGAACATGAAGAAATTCTGTTCTGCATTGTATTTGATGTATTTTTATAGTTGTATCAATATTGTTAAAAATTATCCTTTTCTCTAATCTTCTCTCTTATGTGCAGTCCAATCCGCTCACTTATTGAATCAGGATTTGGTGCAAATAAAAGATCAGATGTAAGACTTTATTATGGGGCTCGAAATCTCCAGAGAATGGCTTATCAGGTGTGGAGATGGGACCTCTTTGGATCACAATCTTATTATCGTCACATAGGGCTTTCAGATTAGTTACTGATTTCTGTTCTTTCCTCCTTCAGGATAGGTTCAAGGATTGGGAAGCTACTGGGGTTAGAATTGTCCCTGTTTTGTCACAGCCGGATGATTTATGGAAAGGTGAAAGAGGCTACATACAGGTATTAATGCCTTTGTTTTTTATTTTCAGGCTTATCACCTGTAACTGTATGTAACAGGTAATTATCTATCACATATTGCAGGCTGCATTTTCCAAGGCCAAGCAAATATCAGATCCTTCATCAACAGGAGCAGTGCTCTGTGGACACAAACAAATGACTGAGGTCGGTCATCTTTCTTAAATGCCACACCTATGATCAGTTATGTTTATTTCGTGGTTGCAGCCCTTATCCTTGTGATTGTTGTGTAGCATCATACGTTGATAGTGGGGCTTCTTGCTGTCTATTACTTATTTGACTTTATTAAGTTTTAATTCAGAAGAAGTAATTTTTTTAGAATCAAGTCCAAACTAAAATTAATATGAGATTATTTGCTAGGTCTGGGTCTTTATTTCTACCTACTTTGAGGATTGATATCAGTTGTGATTTTGGTTGGGCCATTTCTAAAGTATTTTTCATTTACACTGCTGCTTGTTGACCTGCCTGAATTCATTATGAAAAAAATAAATAAATAAAACCCCAGGGGTTGTAGGGAGCAGTAAATGAATCTAGGAGGTTATCTTAAAAATATATTAATGGAAAAAAGATTTCCATGTGGTCAATCTGAAAATATTGGATAAGATCTTTGTAGTGTCTGCTTGATGCTCAAGCTTAATAGGAAATAATGCCTTCTTAAGAAATCATCATAATTAGGTTAAACCTCACCTGTACGTGGAGGAGAACAATTTTGCCTTCTTAAGAAATCATCATTGTTAGGTTAAACCTCACCCGTACATGGAGGAGGACAATTTAAGCATTATAAATTTGTTTTGCTGCATTTAGAATCATCACGCTTTGTTTTTAGTATTGGCAAGTGAAAGAAAAGTGAATCCACGGAGTATGGGTTATGTCACACAATTATTCTGAAATATAAGATTGAACACACCCTTTAAAGTTGAAAACATTTTAAAATGTTAACACTGCTTAACGTTAATCAGAGATGGGAAGAAAAAAAAGTCAACTATGGTTTGCTTGGAGAAATGGTATCACAGTATCGAATGTATACTAGGGATATGTACAAATTCAAAGGTCCAGTGGATAAGGTCACTGAAAATAGTGCTAAATTTGCAAGCAGCTATCAGCCTAATTTCCGTCGTCCTGGTATAAAAATTACCATTAAATAATCAATTCTACTGTAGCATCACCTATCCTCTTGATCCATGTAGAGTAAGAGCAAGAATCCGAAGTTTCATTAAATGAGATGTTGTTTGGATGAAGGAATGTGAATTTGGAAATCTGGTAATGTCAGTTTTTTTTTCAAAGTTCTCATAGTCCTTTCAAGCGTAAAACCTAGCTAATTTGGAATCTTACATTATTTACTTTAAGGAATCACATTCATACTGTAAAAAGCTAACTTGAAACTTGTTGCACCTTTTCTTCTACTTTAGCGTCTGATGCTGAATTTTAGTTGCACATGGCATACAAATGTTTTTATTTGCTCACTTTCCTTCAGAATTTTTCTATTGTGGAATTGATGCCCATGATATCTTCATTGTGGCAGGAGGTTACATCTGTGCTTATCGCCGATGGTGTGTCCACAGATAAAATTTTGAAGAATTTCTGAGTTCGAACTGTATGTATTCATTTGTTGTAGAATTATATTAAGGAGTCGTTAACATTATTCTTTTTGACTTCTAGTGCCAAGCATTTCTGATTGCGATTCACAGTAGAATAAAAAGCAATGATTCGTCAGTTTTGTTACCATATTTACCTCTCAATACCTGCATCAGGGTAAACTTGTATATTTTCAATTTTTTTCATTGATTTCTTACCAATTATGGAGTCAACATCGGAGCACGAATTATAACCGTAGGGGTTTGAATGGTTTCACGGGTTTATTTTCATGCTAAACATCAATAAGTCGAGAACTTCCCACTATGACAATTTGTTCTTCAAGCACACATTGATGATGCGTTACACAATCTTATGCCATGGTTGACGTATAGAATGTACGGCAACTCAAATATTGTTTACATGAATAACAAATGGGTGCACAGAGAAAGGATGAAATGATCCTAGATAACCCTTCATATATACAACGATCATACGGAGGGAAAGGAGGCTTGGCATGTAACAATCTTAAATCGATGCAAATCGATAAAAAGTGTAAATAGTGAGGCGTTTACTTTTGGAATCATTTATTTTTGTTGGAATCTCAAGAAAATAACATGTCACCTTGTTCCATAGTAAACCACACTAGAGTACGGTCAGTAATCGGCCTAGTTATCAACTCGAAGTTGGCCAAAGTTGGAAGCGGAACGTATATCGAATTTGCTTCCGCGTTGTATGATTTCCTATTAGAGACCTACGATCTTCTACGTAAAAAGTTCATACAGGTATGTTCATGTGTCAAGAAAGAGGGCGTTTTTTTTCCAAAAAATAGAAAGCAGGCACTTTTTCGCGGCATATCGTGATGGTCTTTGATCAAATGAAGGCGAACAGCACCACGTTAGTTATAGCGCGCAAGCCCAGTCAGTACCTTATTTACCTCTCTGATAATAGCAGATTTGTGCTACGTTTGGTCTCTCTGGCTGCTGCTAAGCTTCCCATATTTCGTTAGGCATTTTAATAAAAAACGCATCTTTGCGAAAATTTAGCCTCCATATCAACTTTCGCCGTTGAATAGAACATGTGCTTAACAACCAATATGGGATACATTCCAACATTCACCATTGAATAGAACATGTGAAGAGGTCAACAAAAGTGTCGATAACTCAACAAAATTATCAAGAAATAGGTGAGACTACAATACCAAAATATGCCATCATGAAAAAAAAAAATCTTCAAATAACATGTAACAAAATAGGCGAAGAAAACTGCAAATGTGAATATACTCGGGCATAAAAAGATATTATGATGCCCAACTAAAAGTCATTCGAATTATATATATAATTGAAAGGGATGTATTTCACATGCAAGAAAAAGTAAACACAATGTTAGCATTCTTATTGGACTGAAAAAAAAATAGAGGAAAACAGCCAGTTGCTCTCATCAAATCAAAACCTAGATCAAAACAGGACTGATGTTTATGACCTCGCAAAAAAAAATTAATCTCCTTTTGGATGCTTGCATCCATTTTAAGATTATTACACGCGCTCAAAATAAACATCCCCTTTTGGTTAAGCATTCTCCTTTGCAAGCCTCTCGGCCTTGGCAACAACCTCCTCAATTCCTCCAACCATGTAAAATGATTGCTCTGGCAGGTCATCATACTTTCCATCAAGGACACCCTACAAAGGCACACAATAGAATAGGCAAATACTTAGAAGTAGGGTAGCAAAGATTGGAAAGATTGTAATGTTGAAATATTAAGCGCATAATTTCACCAGTACAATTTAATATAGAACTAAATAAAATTATAGCTAAATAATTAGCTACAACCTACTAGTACAATTTTGTATAGAACTAAATAAAGTTATAGGTAAATAATTAGCTACAACTGGGAGGTTCTGTGTCCGTGCATTTTTGTTCCACTGCACATAATGTTCACGAACTAATTAGGTTAGAGTATCGTCATGTGAAATAGATTGTAAGAACAAAATACATAATCCTTCATATAGATCTTTCCAACATTAGCTTTATTGAGCAGCCCTTTCAATTTCCCTTTAGATGTTTTAAGGTGTAACAATAACTACCACAAAGATATATTTATGAACTTATAAAGACAACAGAATACTACTTTACTATGACTATTATTTAAATACATTTTGAAATATATTTATCCTGTTAAAATTCATTGTCATTTCATCAAATACTACTATGGTAATGTTCATAGAATGGTGGGAATTTTACTTATTGAAAATAAATTTGTTATTGTTCAGTTATCCTGCCAATTATGTTACACTTTTTATCATTCAAAATTCAACCAGATGGAAGTTACGGAGATATTAGCTGGTTAACTATTCAGTAATGTGATATAAATCAAAAGGATCAAAGTCACACCGACTGACAATGAATATAAACAGTAACTTACCTGGAAGCTATTGACACTTTCTGTAATATCAACGTACTTTCCAGGTGCACCCGTGAACACTTCGGCAACATGGAAAGGCTGGCTCAAAAATCGCTGGATCTTTCGAGCACGAGCAACAGTCAGTTTATCTTCTTCACTAAGCTCATCCATTCCCAAAATTGCAATAATATCTTGAAGGTTCTTGTAGTTCTGGAGAACCTTTTGAATACCACGAGCAGTATTGTAGTGCTCTTCTCCCAAGACATTAGGAGAAAGCATTCTAGATGTAGAATCAAGCGGATCCACAGCAGGATATATACCAAGCTCTGAAATCTAGTAGAATCAACAACCATAGTCAGAAAAATGACTAAAAAGATTATATATATATATATATATATATATATATATATATAAGCTCAACCCTGTTATTTTTCTAAAGAAATAAATAAAAGTCAAACCTGTCGAGATAACACAGTTGTTGCATCAAGATGGGCAAAGGTAGTTGCAGGAGCAGGATCAGTCAAGTCATCTGCAGGCACATAAATAGCTTGTACAGAGGTAATGGAACCCTTCTTTGTTGTCGTAATCCTCTCTTGAAGTCCTCCAATATCAGTACTTAGTGTTGGTTGGTAACCGACAGCAGACGGAATACGCCCAAGAAGTGAAGACACTTCAGAATTTGCCTGAAATACAACATGGACATCTGAGAGTATAGCAAAATATCATGCATAAAGAATATATTTTAGAAAGCAAAATCTATAAAGCATACTTGGGTGAAACGGAAGATGTTATCAATGAAAAGAAGCACATCTTGCCCTTCAGCATCACGGAAGTGCTCAGCAACTGTAAGTCCAGTCAGTCCAACACGAGCACGGGCACCAGGGGGCTCGTTCATTTGCCCATAAACAAGAGCACATTTGCTCTCACTCTATTCAACAAAACAATAATATCAGGTGAAAGGCTTCAAATAAAAACCAAGCAAAACAAGAACTACACAGGGAGAAACATTCAATTCCCAAACCTGCTTGTCTCCTAGCTTAATGACACCACTCTCCATCATCTCCCTGTACAAGTCATTGCCTTCACGGGTACGTTCTCCAACACCAGCAAAGACGGAGAAACCACCTGATATATGGAAATTTCAATAAATGTAATAAGCATTTAAATTCATTAAAATAATAAGTTATCATTGAAACCAACCATGAGCTTTAGCAACATTGTTGATAAGTTCCATAATAAGCACAGTCTTCCCCACACCAGCACCACCAAAAAGCCCAATCTTTCCTCCTCTCTGGTAGGGTGCAAGCAGATCGACAACCTAGAAACCGCAGTAAAAAATCATGAGCAAGATCCAGTCAGTAATACGGTCTTAAAAAAAAAAGATTCTCATAAATTATAAATTCTTTTAGATGGCAAGCGCATACATTTCCAAAGTTAGCCAGGACAAAAGTTAGCCTGGACATAGCAGAGGTCTGTAAGAAAACATCAAATGCAATACCTTAATTCCAGTGACAAGGATCTCTTGTTCAGTAGCCTGCTCCACAAAAGAAGGGGGTTCCCTGTGGATTGGAAGGAAATGGTTTGTTTCTGACAAGAGAAAAATGAAACAATATCACATAAATGAATGAATCAAACTAAAAGCATAAGAAAGAGTTTCATAGGGTAAACTTACTAATATCACCCCTTTCATCAATGGGTTCCCCAATAACATTCATAATGCGTCCAAGAGTTGCACGACCAACAGGCACCTAAGAAATAATAATAAAAAACCCAATAAGTAATCAATTGAGGTAGACGCATCCACACAGAATAACAAAGCTTCCTCTGGTGATACCACGGTCACTCTGAGGAAGATAATACTAAGAGGACCCCTAGAGATTTGATATATATAAACTTCACGGTGCAAGAAAAGATCAATACAGATTTATTGAAAATGAAGAACAAGCAAAGCCCAACAAAGAAAACTCAAAAGCAAAACTAAAGAACATGTTCCTTGTTGCTTGCAGGAGAGACAAAAGTAGTAACATAATGTCTAATATAATACAATGACCCACATTATAGAATGATCGGAAGTCATTCTGAGGGAAAGGACTCGTAGTAAAGTCTACTAAATGTAACTAAACTTCATGATCTGATACATATCAGTAGAGCTTCAACTTAATGAGGATTGGAAAAAACATAATACAATCAAAAATCAATAAAAGACTTAAAAAGAGGCAGTCTTTTGCCGGAATTGCACAAAGAAAATGGTGATGAGTGGCTCATGCTATAGATTGACCAAAAGTCATTCTGAGAGAGCAAATGTATATTAAGTCCTTATACATATTACACAAAAAACAGATAAATAATGGTTCCATTAGCATTCAACAGAAGAAACACAAATGTAGTAAAATCCAATAAATTCTAGCCACACAGACACGGGTTTACTAAAAACTGATCAGTCTTGTTATATGAGCTATTTTCTTGCCAACCTATTATATACACATTCATCAAAAATACTTTTTTAATAGAAACATAAGCTATCCAAGTGATTTTTCTTATTAAACTGAAAAATATTTGTGGATGGGTGCACGAGAATTGCTGTTTGCATGTGCATTACACAATATCTTTTGAAAAAGAACATAAAATTGCTAACCAAATCAATGCATTTCCCCTTCTTGCTTTTGCTGCACACATTGTACAAGTGTCTGTAACCAAATGTGCTTTTTAGGGTAAATAGAATAAAAGAATGGGTAAACTTTCCCAGTATTAAGAAGTACAAACAAAGGAACAACATAAACTATTAAAAGGCTATAACAGAAATGCAAGTAACATGGATATTGAATTACTGAAATTTGTTTGATTGAATATGCTATGTGCTCAAAAATCTCGCAGCTGATGAATTGGCAATTTAAACAGGACTAGCTATTATCTCGGATTTTGGGAATAAAATACATACCAAACCAAAATCCCATGTAAAACCAATTAGATCTTGGCCCTTGACAAAAAAAACAGCAAATATACTGGGCAATCTATCATTAAAACTATGTTTTGCATTAAATTTCAGATCAAAGAAATCCCAAATCACTATAAACATATTATAGAATGCTAAAAGTCTAAATCCATCATATAAACTGCATAATATTTAAAGCATGATACTTGTTTGCCCAGCTATTTCAGTGCAAAAGGGAACATTTGCTGAAAGATCATCTTTTTATATATGTGTGGAAATTAAAACCAGCAGCAGAAAAAGTAATACTTTCCCAGTTATATTTAAACACATTAAATATAGGGGGGGATGAACAGATAAAAAAGAAGCAAACTTTATCATCTCAAATGGGTTAACAAAAGAAGAAGGAATGAGATCTTACGGTGATAGGAGATCCAGTGTTCAAGACCTTCCCTCCTCGAACGAGCCCATCAGTGAGATCCATAGCGATCGTCCTCACAACATTCTCCTCCAAATGATGGGCGACCTCGAGAACCAACCTCTCCTCCCGATCCAGAACCTCGAGCGCCGTGTAGATCGGAGGCAGCCCCTCATCGAACCTCACGTCGACGACGGCACCGATGACCTGGCAGATCTTTCCGATCGATCCAGCTCCGGTGAACTCATCGGTGATCTTCCCGCTGGGAGCGGGGCCCTTGTGACGCACGCGGATTCGCACGGAGCGGCGCTGGCTGGCGTGCTAGGCGTGGCGTACTCGACGGCGACGGGAGAGCGAGGAGGCTGGGTGGGTTGGCGGGGAGAGGGGCGCGGGAGAGGGGGTCTAGGGTTAGAGAAGGAGGGTTTGGATCGGCGAGATGATGATCGGAGGAGAGAGGAGAGGACACGGCGAGACGCCATGGATTGCGATTGGATTGCTCTCTAGATCTCTCTCGATCTAGGGTTTGAGGGTTTCAGCGGCTGCTGAAGATGAGAGAGGACAACTCCGCGCTTGAGAGATGGAAGAGAGTCAGGGATTTGAAAGAATGGCTCGGATGGGAATTTGGGTAAATTAAGCAAAACCCCCTGATCTGGATTAGCTTTTCTCAGCAATATTCGTGAACTTTAGTTCGTCTTCCAAAACACCCAACCTTTACATTTTTTGCAAACGGAGCCCAACAGTGCTTGTTGTTTGGGAAGCATTAATTTTTTGGTCAAACTAGCACTTAAGCTAGGTTTTTTTATTTGTGCCTCTTTGGCAAAAATACGAAATAGGTTATCTTATAAATCTCATTTTAAAAACCTAGTATACCATAGTGTTTAAAAAAAACTAGCGTATAAGCTCACATAAAAAAACCAAATAAATTACTATTTTACCAAAGAATTTATTTTACCAACTTTATCATAAAAGCTAAAATATACTAAGATGGTGTCAAACTAGCTTTGAAGCTAGCATTTTCATTTCTACATGTTTGATAAAATATAAAATAAGTTAGCTTATAAATCACATTTTAAAAACCTAGTATACCTTAGCTTTTGAAAAGGTAACTTATAAACTCATGTAACTAAGTTAGATTTGACCAAACAAATTACTATTCCGCCAAATAATTTTTATAATATTTTTATCATAAAAGCTCAAAGCCACTAAAATCTAGCATAACTTATAAGTATTCCCAAATGTTATACCCCTAAAAATATTATTGTTAATCTCCACTAAACAGTGGACATGTGTCTTGCATTTTATACAGCTAAGTCAAAACCAAGATAATCTCTGCCTCAGCTCGACTAATTGTTCGACCGACATCTCGTGTAACCAAAACAAAAGGCGGTACTAGTTAGCCAACCCTTCAATTAATTCCCCGAACAATCCAGCTCGACCAACTGTTTGACTGACATCTAGAGTAACAGAGACAAAATGCGGTACTTGTCATCCAACCCGGGTAATCACTTCTACGAGTAACCCCCCACTCAGCCCAAGCCATCAACATATATAGTCGACTATCACCTGGACGACTAAGATAGTTAGTAGTTTTCTCAAACCCGGTGCCGACAGCCGCCTGACCTTACATTAACTGCCCTGACAAAGTCATTATTGCTCCAATCAATAAGTATTTATGACTTATCAGGCCCCGTCAGCACTAAGCAATTGATGTCACTTAGCATGAAAACACCTGGACAACCCCTCTTTCACAAAGGTCGACACACGTCAACTGTCTGCCGATTCAACTGCCTAGTTGGACTCAGCCCAGGTTACCTTCTTGCCCCTCAAAACCACTATAAAAATGGGAGACGCTGCATGAGGTAACTCTCTTTGGTTTTTTCTCTTACAAAAACTAAAAACTGACTTAATATTCCTCTAGTCAAAATCAATTACTAACTTGACCATCGGAGGAACCACCGAAAAACCCAATTACGGCCTCTTACGAGTTCTTTCTTGTGCAGAGAAGAACAGTGTCTCCTGGAACCATTCATTAGAAGGAGAGAGGATCCTAATCAATCCACAAACTTGAAGATAATCACTTGTTTGATAACTAACATAAACACCAAACAGCCTCTAAAGCATGTTTGGCAACTTACCTATTTTTCTTTACTAGGGTTTTATGCACGTACAATGCACGTGGTTAAATACCATGATTAAATATATTTAGTTTATTTCCTTACTAAAATTTGTTCCTCGATTCTACTTTGATAGTTTTTGCTTACTTATATCTCTAAATTTTAGCATTGTGATTATTTTTTTCTTTAATGTTTACTTATATGGCTACACTCAATTTAAAATTTTATGTTGATAATTTAATTGACAGAAAATAAATGTAATCAAAATTAATTTGAATTAACATATCATTGAGACCAACATGAAACCAAGTTTGACCTGAGAAAGTATAGTGCTGCAAAAGTAAAAAATACTTCAAAAAATAGCTTCTAAAAAGAAAATGAATAATTAAAATTAATAAGACAAAAATAATCTATCTATCTATCTACCATTTAAAAGAGGGAGTACTAGAAAAACTTTTCCTACCCTAAATTACCCTTCAACTATTGTAAATATAACAAAGTTATCCTCATATTTCGTTTCATTAACTAAGAAAGGTCCATTTTTTCCGTTACTCACAAATTAGAAGCTGTAAAGCCCTAACTCTTTGTTCATTTAAAAGATCATATCATTCACTCTTTCTCTTCATCTCCGTTAAAAATCCGTTGCCGGTGATCGTATCGCCTTCGATAAGAAGTAATCATGGCTGGAGTGGGGCCGATCTATCAGGACTGGAAACCGTGGTGGTCCGCAAGAAAGCCCCCAACGCCGCCGTCAAGAAGGATGAGAAGGCTGTCAACGCCGCCAGGCGCAGCGGCGATGAGATCGAGGCCATTAGAAAATGTATAGAGATCTTAACCTTCTTTTTTTTCATGCTACTTCCTCTATATTTTAGATTCAGTTATTTCTATTATGAACTGCAAATAAGTTCAATATGATTTTTTTTTCTTTTTTGTTGGAGGTTTAACTACTGAGGTCAAATGGTAAGAATCAGTAAGCAGAAATATCACTTTGCTTTGAGAGATTAATTGTTTCTTACTGGAGATTATGTGTACAAGTGAATTATGCATTTATATTTCCTTCTATTGTTTCTTATTGGAGATTAAATAACGTGTGATCCTACATGATGGATTCTTTTTTTGTTCATATTATTTTCATTTTAATTGTTTCTAAACTATTTAAATTTTCATCTTCTGTTGAACTCTGCTGATGTTCTGGTTTGTGCTTTACAAGTTACTAAATATCTTCACCAACGCCGCAAGAAAGCCCCCAACGCCGCCACCAAGAAAGACGAGAAGGCCGTCAACGCCGCCAGGCGCAGCGGCAATGAGATCGAGACCATCAGAAAATGTATAGATATCTTAACCTTCTTTTTTTCATGTTACTCCCTCTATATTTTAGATTCAGTTATTTCTATTATGAACTGCAAATAAGTTCAATATGATTTTTTTTTCTTTTTTGTTGGAGGTCTAACTACTGAGGTCAAATGGTAAGAATCATTAAGCAGAAATATCGCTTTGCTTTGTGAGATTAATTGTTTCTTACTGGAGATTATGTGTACAGGTGAATTATGCATTTATATTTCCTTCTATTGATTCTTATTGGAGATTAAATAACGTGTGATCCTGCATGATGGATTCTTTTTTTGTTCATATTATTTTCATTTTAATTGTTTCTAAACTATTTGAATTTTCATCTTCTGTTGAACTCTGCTGATGTTCTGGTTTGTGCTTTACAAGTTACTAAATATCTTCACCACATAATCACATTATTTTCATTAGTTATCTCTCAGCTATCCTAATTTTATCTTCTGTTGAACTCTGCTAAACTTCTGGTTTTAGCTTTACAACTCAATAATGTCTTCACACAATATGTTTGGATGCACTTTGAAACTGGATGATTTTTATCTTGTAATGACATAGTATATTTACCTTTATTCCATGTACATTAATGAATGAACTGCATGTGTATATAGTACAATCTCTTTTTTTATTACTTCATTTTTCCTACATTGATAATGTTTGCATGGGCACCCATACATGTGCTTCTTGGCAGACAAGGAGCTTCTATACACTTTATAGTACCGTTTGACTCATTTCCTTATTTAGCTTCTCGCCACCGAGGGAAGTCAAATTTCAAACTGGACGTCTAAAACTTTTGTAATTCAATTTTTGTAATGCCTTTTTAGATTGGAAAGTATTCCTACCTTGCGAAATGCAACTCATCTTCTCATCTCCATTCCTCCTATTGCAGGCATTGGTGATCCTGTAAGTTCACCAAAATCTTCTTCACAATTTGATTTCAGACAGCTCATTGTATATTATTGGACTTACTCTATCAGGAGGCCATTAAGCTAACACCACATTTTTCATGTTTGTGTGAAATTTCTCTTTCAGTTGCTTTGTTTGCATAAAGACCTGCAAAATCTATTGACTTCTGGGAATCTTGAATATTTGTGTTATCTATCCACAATCGGTAGGTACTCAAGTTATCTACTCATAATGCTTGTTCTTCTGCAATTTTAGCTTGTTGGAATTTTGTTTATTACAAAGTTGTTTTCAGTTTAGTGTTAACTATGCACTCTTGATTGGTCATGTTGATGATTTTTTTTTCTTCTGGTGTAAGGAGTTCCATGTTTTCTTCTAGAAGGGATCATAAAGCATACTTTGAGCTAACATATACATAAAGTATACTTTGATCTAACATATAGGTTGTGTTATTGGAATCTAATAAATCTCTACTTGGAAGTTGAAATAACTTCCTCATAAGCTCAATGCCCCACTTATTCAAATAGGGCTGGTAAACATAAGATACATTTTTTTATCATAATGTTCTGATCTGGATCATACAACTCGAATCCCGATGATACATGGCCCTATACTTGCAAACCTTGGATGCCAAAACATCCTTATGTTTAATCCAACCTTAATTATTTTAGCTTTAACAATTCTTTGTAAGAGCGCAACCTATTATATTTGTATTAATTGCATTATGTGTCATATGCCAATATGTTCGTTTATGAAAGAGTAATTCTTTTCTTCTTGACTTGGAAGGTGTCTATGGAGATTGTGGAGGAATCAATCGGCAGGGGATTTTAGAGCGGGTAATGCAAGTGAAAAATGCAACTTTGTGAGAATCGGAATATGAGGCATCAACTGCTAATAAGGAGAGCTTCTTTGCGAGAAAAATGCAAGAGAATGATTCGAGTCCTGAAGGGCTTCCACCATCTCAAGGAGGTAAATACGTGGGGTTTGGATCATCACCAACACCTGCACCCAAAAATAACTCGCAAGGGCAGGGGGATGTGATGTCAGTTGTTTCTTAGGTAAATTATTTGCTACTTCTACTCAATCAGTTAAACATTTATAAGTAACTCACTGTCTACTAGCTGCCAATTCAGAAGATTTGTGAAGGGAAAAGAGATACTTTCTCTTACCTGTATGGGTTATGTGCCATCACATGAGCACTGAGCATGAAGTACTGTATGAAAATAGACCGCTTTTGCCATTTCAAAATTAGTTAAATGGCGAAAATTGCAACAACATTTACTCTACCTTTTTTGAATGGGGTGAATATTTTTAATCGAATTGAGAAAAATATCTAACATATAAAAATAAGAAGGCACGGAAGTGTGTGTATTTTGACATTCGTTGACAATGGATGCTCACAACCTAAATTGAAATCAAACCATAGTTTTCTAAACCATGTCAATTATTTTGTACTTGTACCTTGTTTGTTGGAAAAATTGTAAAGAAGAGAATAAAGAAAATGTGACTTTGATTCCTTTGATCTCGGTTACAACTTGATTACAAAAGAGAGGAAAACGAATTTGATTTTCCCCTTTGTTTAAAACTGGGTTCTTCTTGGCAGCGATGGAGTGCTTCCTTCGATTGATTGCGTCGAACTTGCTCTCCGTTGACGATCCGACCGTCTTTATCTCGTGGGAACGATGAACTTTCGTGGAAAGTTTTATGAATAACTCTGAATGAGTTTAAGAACTCTGAACGAGTTTGAACTCTGTGAATAGAGTTGTTGGAACCGAAAATTCGGTTAATAATCAAGCTGTTTTTCTGTTGTTGAAGGATTCTCCCAGATTTGATTTTCTGAGGTTGGTTCAAAAATCCTATCTCCAAGGATTTCGTTGCTGTTGTTGCCGAATCTCCAAACCTGAGTGGTTTTGATGATAAAGAATCCAACCCTTGATCTGATTATCAAAAATCCGATCTCCCCCCCTTTAACTCTGTCGAGTTTGTTGATATTTTATAGGGGGATAGGAGATTGTAACTGACTCCTATATCCGCTCCTACGTGGGCGAAAATCCCTTAGGACGTGGGATAAACGGTTTTGGAACCGTTCGACTTATGTTTGAGTGAGTCAAACGCCCAATCTGGCGTTCAGAACCTCAACTTCGTGTTCTTTGAATTGAGACGCGAAGTTGGGTGTTAGCTGAACACCATTGAACGCGAGGGTCGCTCGCGTTTGGCTTGTGCATTGACGACGCGAGGGTCGCCTTCATTTCCAAAGTTATGACGCGGGGATGACACCCGCGTTTCAGAAGGAGTTAGCTGATTTGTAACTTCTTCTGTAGAGCGTTGCAAGGACCGTTGTTCAGTAATCCTGGCTTTAGCTGTTGTGGGGTGTGAAAGTCGTCAGATTGTAACTTTCACTGTAGATTGTGAAGACTGCTGCATAGAGTTTTCATCAGTTGTCGGAAGTGTCGTTGAATTGTAACCCTTCTCGATCTATGTGAAAAGTCCTCTATTTGCCGCTTTCGATCACCGACCCGAAAGCTACTTGATTGTAGCTTTTGTTGTAGGAGCTAGACGGGAATCAACATCCATAGTGTCTTAAAGATGAATATTCGCCCATAGCTCTCTACCAAGCAACTATTCGACTATATGTTTCGATCATCGACCCGAAAGCTATTTGATTGTAGCTTTCGTTGTAGGAGCTAGACGGGAATCAACATCCATAGTGTCTTAAAGATGAATATTCGCCCATAGCTCTCTACCAAGCAACTCACCAACTGAGTCCAACTTTTTATTTCTGAAATCGTCCCACTGCTCATCAGCATCTCTAATAGTTGCTACGATATTAGCCATGCTGTTGTCACAGCCATCAAGATCAATCATCTCAGAGGTGAGGTCGCGTTTGTGGCAATTGTGGAGTTGCGGATGCAGTGATTGGGAAGTCGTCTGATTGTGACCTCCGTTGTCGGAGCTTGTTTGAATAAGCTATCTATTGTGATTTTTAGACAGCCTACATACCTGTTATGAGAACAATTGTCACATCTATTCATTCATAGTGTATTCTATTTAGAGCGTGTAAATTTATGCATCTCTTGCTAGCAGTTTACCTTAGTTGGACTGTTTCACTATTTATACATGCTTTGCTCTCATTAGCATTTTGTTTTGTAAATGTTTAAGGTTATTATTTCCATAAATTTTGCATGTGGGCTGCGGTTTGTTTGAAAATGTTGTACTACTGTACGCTTAGGTCTTTCAAAAGTAAAACTAATGGTCATTTTTTAATTGCCCAGATTACCTCACAATGTCTCCATTGAGCAACAATTCCTTATTTCTGTATTATCATTAAAAAAAACTTTTCCAATGTTTTTCTTATGGTGCCTTAATGTTTCTTTGTCAAAAAATAACTCATTACAAATCCATTTTACTAAAGAACCATTGGTGGAGGAATACAACATTGCAGCTTCGATAAAGCTCCTTCTCATGATTCTTCTTTATATTGTACATGTGAGATGTTAAATTTTTCTTTTCTTTTAACAGTTTTGGAAGGTGAGTGCATGTGATATATGTGAGATTGCTACGAATTTAGTTTACCAATCTGGCTTTTCACATGCTCTTAAGGTATGTGAAGTTCAATTTGATTCTATTGAAATTGATATAAATTTTCTTGAAGGATAGTACTTAACTCCAAATTGTTAGATAAAATTACAATTATGACTTTATGGATGCTAGCTCTGGGAATCTTTCTATCCAAATCACTGGTGATAATTGACAATTCTTTGTTAATGTGCATATACTATCAACAATACTATCGTTTTGGAAATATGTTCAAATTGATTTTCTTGGTCATAATAATATTGAGCATATACCAACTGTTTAAATAATTGGAAGCTTCATTTGTAATGAATGGTTCCAAAAATTATTGAACAGCCAGCATCCAGTACTCTTCAGAACATACATTAATAAATAATGCTATTGATGTGAATTCAAGAATGTTTTCTTGACTCACAATTCAGTAAACATACAGGCCATTCAGTTTCATCATTGAGTATAAAGTGATTATCTCTAGGTGCTTTTCCCATATCTTAATCTTACCAAAGTCCATTTGTTGTAGGCCATTCAGTTCCAACAATTAGAGTAAAAATGTAAAATGCTTATCTTTAGTTGCTTTTCGGCTTTTCCAATTTCTTAATCTTACTGAAGTTTGTTCTGTGGTCTCATTGGATTCGGAAAAACTACTATAAAAAAGAGGAATCGATGGCAATGACATTCATAAGACTAATGTGACACACATTCAGTTAGAGTTTCGTGATATAATGTGTAAACCTTTTATGAGATTTTATTTTTCTTCTCCTTGCATTTTCCTTTTAGTTGAAATGAAAGTATTAAATCATCAGTTTTGTTCTCTCATTTGAAATGTGCAGTTTTGGAGAGAGGAGATGCAATTGGTTTATCCAGGCAAGGCTAAAATACCTGACCCCTTTTTATCTATTTACTTACTTATTTCATGAACTTGTATTAGCTAATTAATTACTATGCTTATTATATGTGTATTGCTTTTAGTCTTAATTGGCAGCACCAGCTTTGACAGAACCCTCGACCCAAACCTGACATTAAAACACCTACGAATCACACATGTGCTCCTACTAACGGAGCAAGGCCGCCGCCATCAACCAATGGTCCCATTGTAGGGCCAATTCCTAAGTCTGGGCCATTTCTTCCTCTACGTACTAATAGCGTAAGTGAGGAGTACCACAATTGTGAAATATATCTTGCTTTTTCATATACTCTCTAAGGTTTAAAAATCTTTGATTCTTAATTTGTGAATTTCGTCCATTCAGCCATTTTAGCATGTTGTTTCTCCATCAGCAAGTGCAATTGCAGGTTGGATGACAAGTGGCAATCCATCCATACCCAATGCATGAGCTTGGATTTCCATCAACGACATCAAACATTTCTTTTAGAGAGCACAATATACTATTAATTACTATACACTTTGAGTGCTACTTTGATATTATTAAAACACAATATAGGAACTCCTTTCTCATGAATTACACAACCTGAGGTCATATCTTTTTACGTTTGGAAGATACTTGAATCTTATAATACCTACACCAAAGTAGTATAAAAACTGTAATACGGTTAGAATTACTAAATCAAATTCCAGTCTGAAAATCATATAAAGTATCACTTAATATGACCAGGTTTTCCATCTTTTAGAACTCTAATCTTAATACGACCAGATTTTCCATCTTTTAAAACTCTAAATGGCAATATGATTCCTATTACCTTATCTGGGAAACTAATCTTAGTTCACAGGGAGATATCAATACAACAGTTAATGCAGAGAGTACAATTCTAACCCTCTTTTGCCGATAAAATTTGTAAAAACCCTATGCATCAACCAATAGAAATCCCATCGGTTAATATAACATCGAAAGAATTGCATCAAGCTTTAGGCTCTATGCACATGAAAAAGACAAGGCTCTCATAGGTCTGATTCTTCAAGTACTTATTCCTGCACTTTTCTTCTCCCGTTTGCTACCATCTTTTTCCTTACAGACTTGTTGCTTAGAAGATATTGAATGTGTTGTGCAAGCACCTGAGTTCCTTCGTGGCCTACAGGATGTAGAAGGCCAGTTACTCTGTGATCTACGATCTCTTTAGTTCCTCCTGCATTAGTTCTGAGGATCTGCAGCAGAAAAACAATTTTTTTCAAAAGCATTTATCTGTAAACTTCATCCTTATTGTTTACGTTATATAGGGTGAGTTATGGCATGCTTGTTTCTATCTCAAAACAGAAGTGATAACTAGAGTGTAGAAACTATGTTCCTTTGCATGCAGTCTGTTACTCCTCTTGCAAGGAGAAATAAATATTGACAAGATAATACAAATTTTTTTTTTGATATGTTATATGAAGAAATATATGTTCATCCTAGCCTCAGTAAATATTCTATAAAAGAAAGAAATCTGTAGATTTTACATGCAACCAAAAACCGAGGTCTGCAGAAAATTGTCAAAATTTCTTTTACCGCGAAAAAGGGTGTCAACTATTGGTAAAAATCTCGTGAAACCCAGTCTAGAAACATTCAATTTGAATTTTTAATTGCAATTTAAAATCAAAGAGATCTCATTGTGACCAACTCTTATTTCGTTCTTAGATTTCTTCCATATAACTTGGATGATTTGCACATTGAATGTAGTTTTATCTTTCTTTGATCTAGCAAGGTACTTCCACTTAGATTGCTGTATCAGCCATGGTGATCAAGCTAGAAAGCTATTCTCTAGCACTTACAGCAACATATCTTATTTACTTACCTACTCCATTCCAATTTAGTTTACATAGTACTGAGTACACTAGGAAGGATAGCACACAAGAAATTTAAGGTCTGGAATGTCCAGAATTATTCAGTGCCTCTACACGTTTCTACTTCAACTCTACCTTTCCAAACAAAACTTCATAACATGATGCCATTATAGTTCCAATTCATGTGTGTTTTGTTGGATTTTTGGATTTTTCTCATCTCAATCTATTCCTCAATATAACTTGCGCCAATTTTAGACAGCCTTGATGAAAGATGCAACAATATATGTCAATTGTTGTTTATGGAGCCTTAATGGTGGTGTTATTGGTATTGATTAATTCAAATGTTTTTATTATTTAATGATGTTCCATTTATAGATGTATTCCTTCTTTCGTTGTGAGGGGAATTAGTGAAACGAGATTTTTCTCACTGATAACTTTTGCTCTGCTCTCTCCTAGGTGTTGCATTCTCTAAACATCTCATACAGACGCATGCTTATATTCCTAATGGAGAGCTCAGGCAACAATTGGAGCTGAGTTGTAATTTTGATGTTTGTAGACAACCGTATATCACTCACTCACATGTTCCGTCTGCATAAATTGATGCTCATGTAGGTGTGTCAATGACATTGCACTTTCGCAACCCAATAAGAGCTTGACATTGCATTTTTGCATCCCAATAAGAGATTGTCTATTATCACATGTGGTGATGATAAGGCTATTAAGGTGAGGATGACGATGATATATGTATGTCCGTGCTTTATACAGATTAGAACTAAAGTTTGTTGACTCAAAAAAGAGTTCAAAGGCAAATGTAGCAAGTGGTTCTCTTGTGGATCTTCAGCATAAAGTGTGACGGTTTAATATGGAGAATGCTAAAGATGACAGGTGATATTTAAAGAGAAGGACAAAGTTCATTGAGTGTTTTGGAATTTATATGGGATTGTGAAATTTTCATGTGTGCATATATGTACTCACACATTAGGTATTGCAAAGGCTTAGTCAAGCTTCTAATGTCATGAGCTTAGTTTTACATCCACATCATCAAACATTACTATTATATATATTCTTATGACGGTATTTGATTGATCGATCATGTTATAGATGCAACCATTTGTACTATCGCTCAATCAATTAATAAATGTAATTTCATTGTTCAAATGTTTAATGTCTATATGTTTGATCCATTGCTCACATTCAATAATATAATAACAAATCTTTCACTTAATAAAATTATAAATTTTAAATAGATAATAAAAATTTTACCACGTGCATTGCACGTGCAATCAAACTAGTTGGTTAAAAGTGGGCTACAATGACACAAAATATAATATGGAGTTTGTTTTTAATCCTTGATAGACTTTAAAAAAATTCATAAATTAAATATTAGTGCTAACTCTAGTACACTTTTATATAATAAAAACATCGACATAAGCATATAAAAGTACTAAAAAAGTTTATGAAAATATCTTCTAAAGATTCCTAAGTTACTCAAAAAAAACTATTCTATAAAATATTTAGAAAATAGTGCATTTTATTCCTTCTGTTTTATTTTTTTATTGAGACGTTATCAATCATTCTTCACATTTATCTTTTTTGACAAAATTAGACTACTTTTAGATGTTGAAAAAGGATAATAAAATCTTAAATTAGAAGTTAAATTTATATATCTTAATGACAAAATATTAAACAACTACTCTTTTTTTTTTTGCTAAGTTTTGAATATTTATTCGCTTTTTTGTGATTTTGAATTTTTAAGGGCGTGTTTTGTAAATTTTGAAACTTTGAGAGTGTTTCTTTCTTTAAAAAAATTTAAATTTTAAGTTAGATGCTTGTAATTCTATATTTCATGTGGGGTGGTAAGTTTTTAAATGTCATGATATTTCTCACAACTCTGAATTTTGAGGGTATTTTATGCAATTATTATAATTTTGGATTGTTTGTTACAAAATTTAAAATTTTAGCGGGCTGATGATAATTTTGAGATTTGATAGGTATTGGTTATGAGTTTTTAAAATTTAGTATTTTTCGTTATTTTTAATTTTTTTAAGGAGATTTTTATAATTTTATATGTTTGAGGTTATTTTTCACAAATTTTAAATTTTTAATGTCTGATGGTAATCTCTTGAATTCATCTTTGTTGTTTGTAAGTTTTAAAATTTTTGAATTTCAAGGTGTTTTTTTATTATTTGAACTTTTGAGGGTGTTTTTATAGTTTTTAAAATATTAAGGATGTTAATTGTAAATTTTAAATTCTTCAGGGACTGTGGATGTTTTGTGTAATTTTAAACTTTTAATGGTGTTTTGTGGAATTTTGAAACTTTATTGGGTTGTTTTGTAATACTGCATATATTAGAGCATATTAGTTATTTACCTTAACAGACTGATTCAGTGGAGCTATCTTATGTATTATATTAATATTATTTTTTAAATTATTGACTTGTAAGTAGTTCACATTGGATTAGAATATGATATAATTATGGTTATGATAGACTAAAATTTAAATGAAATATTCAAAATAATCAATAATAATAATGATCATGAAAAGATTTTTCCGAACCGGTATTTTTAAAGAGAGTATGATAAGTAATTCTTTACTTATAAGCTTCAAAAAATAAGCCTTCCCAAAGGATTAATTGTCATAATATAGGGTTGTCTGGTATAATTTGGAAGCTCAGGGGAGTTTAGTGAGAAAGTTTAGGAGCTGGTGTTCGATGCGAAATTAAAAAGAAGCTCTGAAGGGTCGCGTTCTCCAAAGTTCAGGGGGTTTCGTTAAAGTTTAGCTATGGGAATTTGTGAAGGATTGCGGACGTCAACGGCGGATTATTAGCTGGAGTTTATAGAGAGTTTTGGCGTCCGGGCTTTGAGCAGGGAGATTAGCAACTTATCATGCGATTTTGTGACCTGCCTTGCTACTATGGGCCTAGCCCGGTTAACATAATATGGACTTCTTGTAATTGTTGTTTTTATTTTCACATATATTACAAGGGTGTTTTTTGACTTATTATACCCTGTAATTATAGGTATTATTAAAACTGTTCTTATAAATCACTATAATTGTTATTTTACCTCAAATTATAGCCAGAGATTAATTGATCTTTAATACTGAAAATTGAAATATTTTATTAAAATGATTAATTGTTTTACATAAATGGCTACATCACTATTAAGTTAATTAATCAATAGTAAAAGCAATCCTATATATCCCATTTAGGCAGACATTTAATCGAAAGTTCCTTTTGGTGCATAGGGAGACACACAGAGGAGGAAGGGAGGCGATGGCTTGGTTGGAAGAAAAAAATAAAGAAAATGAGATTTCCTTTTTTTTATCGCATTAAATCTATACTATATAAAAAAGAATTGTCTTGTCAAAAACTTTTTATTTTCATTTTTGCTCTTTTAAGTTTGATAATTTTTAAATATGTCTAGTTGTCATTAATCGTTTACTAATTATATGTAACCTCTTATTAATTATGCATTTCGTCACTTTTTTAAAACCTTTGGTCACACTATTAATTTATTATTTAATCATATTATTTAGTAGAAATTTGAAATTTATTTGTAACTTATCTTCACATAATATTTAAAAATTCTAGAAAAATTAAAAATAATAAAAATTCATTAGGCTTATGTCTTATGCCTTTGGGTTTCACCTCTTATAGGAGATTATCTGTTACCTTTCATCTTATTAGCCTTTTAAAAGCATGATAATAGTATGAAAAATAATTTGTATTTATTATAATTGTAATATTATTAATAGTATAATGATTTTAATAGTACTTTTTAAATTAATAAATTATAGTATTACACTATAACTTAATAACTATACAATTAGTAAATTATTTACTAATAGTGTAATAAACTAATTATGAAATTAAAATGTAGTTACTAATAGTATTATAATTAGGCTATGCGTAATATTATTATATTTAAAAGAGAAGAAATTATTTAATATATTTTAATTATTTTAATAGATTATAACAATTATCCAAACTATATTGATTAATCATATAGTTCTTTATATACAATTTTATCATACAACTTATTCATTTAAATAAAATTATAATTATTCAGATTTCATATTGCTATATAAGTCATTTCATTATTTTGCAGCCAACAATAAACTTTAAAAAACATAAAACAAAACAGATGTACTCTCGTGCGAAGCAAGCGCACTATACTAGTTGAAATAAAATAGTATTTTTCATTGTTGTGTTGTTTGCATTTTAGCATGAGTAAGAATGAAAGATGAGATTGCGGGATACTTGTAATTTTGAGGTCAAATAATAATTATGATTAGACTAAAGTTGATGTGTTTAGTGAGGTGCAGTTTGAATCCTTATGTTTTTTCAACTTATCAAAATTTTTAAGTTTAGGAGTCGGAACAGTATGATGTTACAAGATTATTCTAACGAAAGTGGAAGGTATATACATAAAAAATCTAATCAAAACATATGTCTGTAAGTGTTTTTTTGTTTAATTTTTGTCCCAAATTCCTAAACCAATTATGTAGAAGGATGTTCATATATTTCCGTTTCCAACAACAGTATACGGAAATAGTAGGAATCGTGAAGTCACCATGCGAAATTGGAGTTGTTAGTACGTATCTCCGAGATAATTGTGTAACAATAGAAGCATTCAACACCGTTACATATAGAACAAAAGAAGAAAAATAAAAAGATAAAAAATAAAAAAATCACAAAGTATGTGATAATCGTATAACAATGGAAACATTAAACTCCACTACATATATTTTATCAAAAAAAAAAACCCATCACAAATAGCACCAAGAAGGGGGAAAAAATCTAATCAAATCACAACACTCTACCCTCATAATTGACCCAGTACAACAGATAGCATTAATCTTAAATTTCACCAAAGGCGGTATTGATATTTCATGCAGATATCTTTAAATTTCATGCCTCGTATCACCTTGCAGCGAAAAAAAAAAATCTTCTGCTAAATGGAGTTTATACATGCGGACAAATTTTCAAAACCGACCCTTTTGGGTTTTTAATTGCAAAAAACAACCGGTTTTGAAAATATTTACAAAAACCGACCTATTTAGCTGAAAACAGGTCGGTTTTTTTAAATTTTTTTGGGAAACTTCACGGGAGTTGAACTCCCGTGAAGTTTTTCTCATAACAAAACTTCACGGGAGTTGAACTCCCGTGAAGTTTGGAAGAAAAAATTTCAAAAACCGACCCAGTTTCAACCAACTGGGTCGGTTTTTATAAATAAAACTGAAATAGGTCGTTTTTTGCAATTAAAAATCCAAAGGGGTCGGTTTTGAAAATTTGTCCTTATACATGCAGATATCTTTAAATCTTTGGACAAATTTTCAAAACCAACCCTTTCGATTTTTTATTTGTAAAAAACGACCTATTTCAGTTTTATTTGTAAAAACCGACCTGGTTTCAGCCTCAGCGCAACTCCCGTGAAGTTTCGGAAACTTTTTTTTCAAAAACCGACCTGGTTTCAGCGCTGAGGTTGAAACCAGGTCGGTTTCTCTAAATAAATGTAAAACGGGTCTTTTTTTGCAATAAAAACTCCAAATGGGTTGGTTTTGAAAATTTGTCCTTAAATCTTTTTATTCATGGGGATCGTTTGATAAGTAATGGAGTTTATACATCTTCCTCCTTACTGTGTTCTCCAGCTGTGCATTCGGCCTACTAAATGTAAAGCTCTTTATTGACACGACATATCACAGTTAGGAATAACACCATCTTCTGCTCTTTCAAGAATGCAGTCCACGTCAAAATCCCTGCATACATGCATGATAATTTCACCAGGAAAAAAAAGAAAGCAAACGATTGCGCGGACTCTAATTACTTTGGCAATCTTCAACTTTGTGCAAATTCATCTTGAATCAGAATAACAACCTCTGATGGCCGTTTCGCTCGCCTCCCGGCCACAATATCACACGATGATTGCGGTTACATGTGTGTAAAATAGCTCATTTACTTATGGTAATATTACTCAAAATCATCAACATCATTGGAGAACAAGGAACAGATGAAAATGATATAAAAACATTATTACCTCCTCAGACGAAAATGGCTTTAAGCATGTTACGTGTGCATTGCAAAACAGATAAGACACAGAATGGTTTCTCATTCCACTCATGTATAAATCCAAACCATAATCAATCATGTACAAATATAAGCAGAAATCAGTAAATGAATGTGCAGAACTAAAAATTATGAGAATTTGGACTGTATACAATGAGATATCAACTGAGTCTATGTGATACGGCGACATCTGCACCAAAAGGCAATACCTCCACCTCTGCCTTGAGCCACAGCAATTTCCTCATCTATATAAAACCAAATGAAGAATGGATCCTTGGTACTAGGCTCTCTATCCTCACCTCCTAAATTTATCTGCAAGGGGCCAAAAGGTCCAATCTTTATACGGACGCACTCAAAGATGAAAGCCAACATCCTGTTTTTCCAAGAAAGTTTTCCTTCAAAGGTCAGACATCCGATGGGACCTAGATAAACTCCATTCTCGATCCTCTTTGCCTGTGTATAATGCAGATGTTACAGATGTGTTTTAACTTCAATTTAGAAGCTATAGCAAACCTTAACGAGTACGGAAAACATCTGTTGAATTTTAAGGTGCTTCTTACTTTTTATATATCAATCTTAAACTTAGAACAAAAGCATGAAGGCACTGCTATGTAAAAAACAAGCTTGAACAAGTTAAGCTCCAGCCAAGACAGATAGCCTTCACATGAGAAAGATTAACAAGCAAAGATGATCGTTCGACTTTCCTGAATTATTAACAAGTAAATCATCCAAGAATAGTCTGAAATATCTGTCTGATTAAATTTGCAATTAACAGTCTTTGTTTTTTGCTCCTGAATTTTTCTTTGCAGGATAGTGACAACTTTCAGCTCAGATTTTTAAATGATCAGCCAAAATAAAGCCTCTCCAAAGTGATAAAGGGTGTACAATCCTACGACTCCTATCATTGAATGAAAGGGCTACTTTAGAACTCATAACATGCAATCTGAGATTTCATGCTGACCTTTGGGAATCTTGAAGGTGTTTCAATCGTATTTGTTTCTTTCAATTGGACAGAGTAACCAAGTAAAGCATGCTGCTATTCCTACGTCTATTCTTCTTCTTCGCCGTCATCTTCTTTTCTCTACTTTTCTCCTAACTGTTGAATTTGTTCTCCCTTTAAATTAATTAGTCCACTCTAGAAAAGGCTAAAATATCAGATTAGCCTAAAAAGTGACATCCATTTACCAGTTTCACTTATAAAGTGACACTGGTAATAGTTTAGCCTAAAAATGACAAATACGATGACAAATAGGCATTTTCAGTGCCGGAGATAATTTTTATATGAAAATTTAAGTAATTTTTACATATAGACCCCCTACTCTATCATATTTTTCGGATTAACCCCCTAAAAAGTTTCTAAAATTTGTAAAAAGAACCCTCACTTCCCACCATCTCTTCCTTCCTCCTCCTTCCTCTTTCCCACCATCTCCTCCATTCTCTTCTCCTCCAACCCTTAACTTTCCTTCCTCTCTCCCGCTCCTTCTCTGTCCTTTCTCATGCTCATTCTTATCTTCTCCAGTTCTCCTTTCCACTATCTCCTTCATTTTCTTTTCCCCCCAATCGCCAACCTCCCCTCCTCCTCATCCTTTCTCAAACCCAACATAAAATATTCTACTTGAAGCATTAGGAGAGAGTGAATGAGAGGAGAGAAAGGAGGAGGACAAAGAAGAGAGAAGTGAAAGAAGTTAAGAAGAGATGGATTTGGAGGAAGAGGGAAAGAAGAAAGTAATATGGAGGATATGAAAAAGGAGGGAGATAGGAGAGTGGGAGAGAGGAGAGGTTAAGGATCAAGATGAGAAAAGAATGGACGAGATGATGGGAATGAGGGAGGAGATGGTGGGGGTGGGAGGGAAGGGGGAAGAGAGAGTGAAGTTTTATTTCACATATTATAAATTTGAGGAGATAAATCTGAAAATATGACAGAGTGGGGGGGTCTATATGTAAAAATTACTTAATTTTTTACTTAAAAAATTATCTCCGGCATCGGAAGCACCTATTTGTCATTGTATTTGTTACTTTTTAGGCTAAACTGTCGCTGGCATCACTTTATAGGCTAAACTGGTAAATGAGTGTTACTTTTTATGCTAATCTGGTATTTTAGCCCCCTAGAAAAGTCCCATAACATGCTAGATGTGTGGACTAATTAACTCTTAACCCATTTCTAGACTATCAACCCGCAACTCAACTTGCCCCCTCATCTGTGTTATATATTTTTGGAAAACAGGAACAGTTATGAAGCAACAGCTGAACTTGAGAAGCCTGGATACTTCCAAAAAGATCCACAAAACTTTGTAAGTATTGATTTTCACTTCAATGCTCCAGGTTAATACAATAATAGTTTACTAGAATGCTAAAAATCAGAATGGTTAGATTCATCTCTAACCATATGGGAAGCACGTAGGCGGACTTGCCCATTTGTTAATGCAACTGACTCTAACCAATTATTGAGTTACTATACATTAGAGCAAATATGGGCAATACCAAAGGAAAACCAATGGAGATTTTGTTAAACTTTATTTTTAGTGGCCCACGTTTTTATTTAAAAATATTTATCTTTTAGTTTATTTAAAAGATAATTAAAGTTTAATAATATTAAGTGCTAAATTCCTATTGGTCAGTTGGAAAGAAATTGTTAACTGCTCACGTTGATGGAACGTGGAGATTAAAGAGATTCTATTAAAGATTTGGTTCTCTCTCTACCCATAATAAGATACAGTTTTTCTCTCCATCAAGGAAATACGTAGAATCAAAAGGGCTAAGAGAGAGAAATTCAAGTCTTCATTACAGTTCTTTTTGTAGTCAATTTCTCATCAAGATTCTAATCATGGATCAAGGTACGCTCTCTTAATTAATTGTTCTTAGTAAAAATTATCTTGTTCTAAGATCTTGGTATTATGATGATTATTCAAAATTAAGTTTGATTTGCTTAAATTAAGAATTAGGTTTACATGTAGTATCAGAGCATTGATTAAAGAACTTATGATTTTCCATCAAGATTCTTGTTTCTCGTCAATTTGTTCCATTACCGTTAATTCGATTGAGTTTTGAATTCACTAATTAAATGTTTTTGCTGTTTATTGAAAGGAGTTGTATTGAATACTTTTTTTGCTGATGTTTTTCGTACTCAATTGAATACATAAGTCATTGCTACTTAAATATCATAATTTCTCTCATGCTACAGTTGACGATTATGAGCCATTACAGTATATAATAATGTGAATGGGAAAGTAAAGAGTTACTGACAAATTTGGAATTACATTCACATTCATATTCTTTATCTAAAGGATTACTTGTTTATTCATTGAGATATATATATGTATATATATTTTGAGTGAAATGAATACTTTGGGACACTTGGCTTAGTGGTAAAGTTTGAGAGGTTGGATATGAGGTTAGGAGTTCAAATCCCTATAGCCACAATATATATTTAAAGGTGTTCGGTTGGGGCTTGGTCCTTGGGGCTCTTGTGCTCTTTGAATTCAGTAAAAATATATTTTAATGTTCGTTTTCTTTTTTTTGGATTTTTAATTGTCAGGTATTGATGTTTATGAGAGTTCACTGATTATGTATGAATTGTTAGTCACCAAAGTGCTTTGTTTCTTATAACATTATTATCTAGATTGTATTCTGCAATTTAAAATTCAATTCACTCATGAATGGTTTGTTAGTCACCAAAGTGATCGTACCTTGAAGTTCTATGTCTATCATATATATATATATATTTTTTAATTACTCATGATTATGTGATGCTACTAATGAAATGACATCGTATGTATATATATTGTCATGGATAAGTTGAGGTTTATTGATTATAAGATATTTAAAAATCGTCCAAAGGATGATTGGTTAATTTTATAATCTATGAACATAATCGTGGTTAATTAATATACCTGATTAGATATGTTTAGAATATCCAAAGATAGCAAACATGTCTAATTGGAGTGTATATAATTGCCAATTATATGAAATAAAACTAAGCATCAATTATGTTTATTGTTGAACATTGATGGATCACCCAAAGGAGAATTTCGATGTACGCTTATTGTTTATTTGAATGTTATTTGAATATGTATTATGTGTTTAAGTTTATAACTCAAAGCATTAATATGTCAGCATTCTATGTATTTTGCAGCACCTGTTTTTCTTCATTCGCAAGCTTCGTCTATTATAAAGTTCAATGGGCTTAATTTCTATGAATGGTGTGAATAAGTTCAGTTTTACCTAGGTGTTCTAGATCTTGATTCGGCACTCCTGAATGATAAGCCCGCTGTTATTACTGATTCTAGTAGTGCTAAAGAAAGTTTCTTCCATAAGGCTTGGGAAAAATCAAATAGACTGAGCTTAATATTTATGCGGATGACAATAGCAAACAACATTAAGTCCATGATTCCTAAAACTGATAATGCAAAGGAATTTATGAAATTTGTGGAAGATCTCTCGCAATCTGACTCTACTGATAAGTCACTTATAGGGACATTAATGGGTACGTTGACAACCATGAAGTTCAATGGTTCTCGTACCATGCATGAGCATGTCACTGAAATGACAAACGCAACAGCAAGATTGAGATCTACGGGAATAGAAGTGAGTGAAAATTTCCTTGTGCAATTTATCATAAACTCCTTGCCTTCTAAGTATAGTCCATTCCAAATAAACTACAACACTATAAAAAATAAGTGGAATGTGACTGAATTACAAAGTATGTTCATTTAAGAGAAAGCAAGACTTAAGAAATAAGGAATTCACTCAATTAATCTCATGGGTCGTCAAGGAGCTAGAAAGAAACCAGGAAAGAAGAATAAAAAGGACAAGAAAGGACCACTGAAAGTTAATGTGTCACATGTCCAAATCCACAAATCCACAAGAAGGAACACAAGAATGATAAGTGTCATTTCTACAAAAAGCCTGGACACTATTAGAAAGATTGCCTGAAACGTAAGACATGGTTCGAAAAGAAAGGTAAGCCTATTACTTTTGTATGTTTCGTATCAAATTTGGCAGAAGTTTCTTATAATACTTGGTGGATTGATTCTGGTTGTACCACTCATGGGAAATCCAAATGAAAAGTTCATTTTCATGGGAAATCAAGTCAATGCTCCAGTTGAGGCCAGTGGAACCTATCGCTTGATTTTAGACACTAGACATCATTTAAATCTTTTCCAAACCCTTTATGTTACTACTGTTTCTCGAAACTTAGTTTCTTTGTCTAAACTTGATACCACTGAATACTCTTTTAAATTTGGGAATGGATGTTTCAGTTTGTTTAAGCATAATCATTTTATTGGTTCTGATGTTCTTTCTGATTGTTTATACAAATTAAAGCTTGATAACATTTTTTTTGAAACTCTGTTAACCTTGCATCATAATGTTGGAACTAAACGAGGTTTAGCGGATGAAAGTTCAGCTTACTTGTGGCATAAACGTTTGGGACACATATCCAAAGAAAGAATACAAAGATTGGTAAAGAATGAAATCCTTCTTAATTTGGATTTTACCAATCTTTGTATTTGTGTGGATTGTATTAAAGGAAAACATACAAACCACACAATTAAAAAAACAGCTACAAGAAGCACACAGCTCCTTAAAATTATACACACTGATATATGCGGACCTTTTGATGTTCCATTCTTTAGTAAAGAAAAATATTTTATCACCTTTATTAATGATTTTTCAAGTTATGGATATATCTTATTGCATGAATAATCTCAATCAGTAGATACTCTAGAGGTGTTTATTAATGAGATTGAAAGACAATTAGATAAAAAGGTGAAAATTGTTAGATCTGATAGAGATGGTGAATATTATGGAAAGTATGACGAAACTGGACAATGCCCTGATCCATTTGCTAAATTCCTTGAAAAGCGTGGCATATGCGCTCAGTACGTGATGCCAGGTAAACCGCAATAAAATGGTGTTGCAGAAAAGCGTAATCGTACACTAATGGACATGGTTAGGAATATGTTGAGTTATTTTTTTTTACCCTTGTCATTGTGGATGTATGCTTTAAAAACCGTAATGTATTTATTAAACAATATTCCTAGTAAGGTAGTTTCAAAGACTCCTTTTAAACTGTGGACGGGAAAAAAACCCAGTTTAAGACACCTTCATGTTTGGGATTGTCCTGCGGAAATATGAATTTATAATCCACATGAAAAGAAACTGGACTCAAGAACAACCATTGGTTTCTTCATTGGTTATACAGAAAAATCTAAATGGTATAGATTTTATTGTCCTGACCATAGTACAAGAATTGTTGAAAATGAAAATGCCAAGTTCGTTGAAAATGGTGTTATTAGTAGGGGTATGGAACCACGTAAAGTGGAAATCCAAGAAGTTAGAGTGCACGTTTCTTTACTTATAACTTCTTCTCAAGTTGTTGTTCCTACAGTTGTTGAACAATTTAACGACTTACAAGAATAAATAAATGATCAAACACTCCATGAAGAAGTTGTTACCAATGAACCTACAATGGATATACCACATGAAGAAGTAGCATTAAGAATGTCTCAAAGACAGAAAAAATCTGCTATTTCTGATGATTATGTGGTTTATCTACAAGAGTCAGAATTTGACCTTAGAATTAATAAAGATCTTGTTTTATTTTCACATGCCATGAAAAGTTATAATTCTAATAAATGGTTTGATGTTATGAAAGATGAATGAAAATCAATGGAGCATAATGACGTTTGGGATCTTGTAGAGTTGCGTGAAGGTTATAAAAGAGTTGGGTGTAAATGGATCTTTAAGACCAAACACAACTCAAATGGCAATATCGAACTATACAAGGCTAGACTCGTTGTCAAAGGTTTTACTCAGAAGGACAGCGTTGACTACAAAGAAACTTTTTCTCCTATTTTGAAAAATAATTTATTTAGAATTATTATGTCTATGGTGGCTCATTATGACTTAGAGCTACATCAAATGGATGTGAAAACTATTTTTCTAAATGGAAATTTAGATGAAGAATGTTACATGGACTAACCCGAGGGTTTTTTAGTTGAAGGAAAGGAACACATGGTGTGTAAACTTAAGAGGTCAATATACGAACTCAAACAAGCTTCCCGACAATGATATCTTAAGTTTAATGATACTATCACATCTTTTGGATTTAGGGGCTGTTTGTTTGCCTAAAAAAGAGGAAAATCAAAGAATAGAAAATTTATTTCTAAGAAAAATTATTTTGAGATTGTTTGGTTGGCTAAAAAAAGAAAGAAATCAAAGATTGGGAGATGAGTTGTCACATTATTATTGGATGATATGAGTGATTTTTTAAGAAAATTTGTTTTGAGGTTGTTTGATTGACTAAAAAAATAAGAAAATAAATTATAAGAAATATATTTCCTGTAATAGGTTCTTTTCTTGTGTTTAGTAGTTCAATCATAAAAATAAAAAAATAGATGATATGAGATGAGTTATCATTATATTATTGGATGATGTGACCCACACTTAAGGAAATCGATTTTCTAGTTTTTTGAAGGAAATTGATAGAAATAAAATGGTAATGAGATGAGATGAGATGAGTTGTCACCATATTATTGGATGATGTGAGTGATTTTTAAAGATGAGATGTGATGAAGATGAGATGAGTTGGATGATGTGGCCTATTTCTTGTGTTTGGTTTATTTTTAGGAGATGATATGAGATGAGTTGTGGGATGAAAATAATATTTTATTGGATATTGTGATAGGGATGGAAATGGATGAAAATAATATTTTATTGATTTCCATGTACTCTTTTCCTTTTCTTGATTTTTAGGAAACCAACCAAACAGACCCTTAAAGAAAACACTATTGATCGATGTATATATCTAAAGATCAGTAGGAGCAAGTTTATATTTCTTATTCTGTATGTTGATGATGTCTTGCTTACTACTAATGATCTTGGCTTGCTACACGAGATTAAAAAATTTCTCTCTAAGAACTTCGAAATGAAAGATATGGGTGAGACATCCTATGTGATTGGAATTGAAATATTCTGTGACAGATCATAAGGATTGTTAGGGTTGTCTCAGAAATCATATATTAATAAAGTTCTAGAGAGGTTCAAGATGAAAAAAATGTTCTGTATCTATTCCAATTCAGAAAGGAGATAAATTAAGCCTTATGCAATGTCCAAAGAATGAATTGGAACACAAACAAATAGAACAAATTCCTTATGCATCTATCGTTAGGAGCTGATGTATGCTCAAGTTTGTACAAGGCCAGATATTAGTTTCGTTGTCAGAATGCTGGGTAGATATCAAAGTAATCCAGGATTGGATCATTGGAAAGCTGCAAAGAAGGTATTAAGATACTTACAAGGAACAAAGGATCATATGCTCACTTGTAAGAGATCTGATCACCTTGAGGTGGTTGGATATTCAGATTCAGATTTTGCTCGATGTTTGGATACAAAAAAATCCACATTTGGTTATTTGTTCCTTCTAGCTGGAGGAGCGATCTTATAAAAAAGTGCGAAGTAGTCTGTCATTGCTGCATCGACTATGGAGGATGAGTTTGTGGCATGCTTTGAAGCCACTGTTCATGGATTATATGGCTACGGAATTTTATTTCAGAACTTGAAATTGTTGACAGTATTGTCAAGCCGCTGAAAATTTATTGTGATAATGCTACATCAGTCTTCTTTTCTAAAAACGACAAGTATTCAAAGGGTGCTAAACATATGGAATTGAAATACTTTGTCGTTAAAGAAGAAGTTCAGAGACAAATGGTGTCAATTGAGCATATTAGCATTAATTTCATGGTTGCGGATCCTTTGACAAAGGGTTGCCACCAAAGACATTTAATGGACATATCGAAAGAATGGGTATTATTAAAAATCATTACTATCTTTTATGTAAAGTTTATGTTCTTTATATATTTCACACTTTGAGCTCATCTAAATATTGTTTTTGATATATTAATGCATCATGTTTCTTATTGTTAGTATATACATGAATGATTATGTGAGTATTAACAGGATATGTCTCTGACAAGGATATTATTGTTGGACCATTATGACAGAGTCTTAGTTATCTTGCTACTTTTTGAGAGATAGAGGGTTAGGCTTGGTACTTATCTTTGGATCACAATCTTAAAAAATCTTAATAATCATGATACATAGTCCATATTTAATTACTAAAAAGACCTAGTGCTTTCTTGTCTAGTGATTATTTAATAAAATCTCATTACAGGTCATGTTAAGTTTAAAACTAATATCGTGATACATAGAAGGGACTATGTCGAGTTAACTGCGTACAACCGCTATGATCCTTATTAGTTTTCTACTTAATGATGATTAATGGTTTGATCAATATAATGATGGAATTAGCTTATACTATGCATATTATGTTGTATTATTAAACCATTACGTTAAATTATGATACATGGGCCAAGTGGGAGAATGTTAGACTTTATTTTTAGTGGCCCACGTTTTTTATTTTAAAATATTTATTTTTTAGTTTATTTATTTAAAAGATAATTAAAGTTTAATAATATTAAGTGCTAAATTTCTATTGGTCAGTTGAGAAAAATTGTCAAATAACTGCTCACGTTGATGGAACGTGGAGATAAAAGAGATTATATTTAAGACTTGGTTCTCTCTCTATCCATAATAATACAGTTTTTCTCTCCATCAAGAAAATACGTAGAATCAAAAGGGCTAAGAGAGAGAAATTCAAGTCTTCATTTGAGGTATACTTTGCTCTTATTAGATAACTTTGCTCTTATTGGATAACTTTGCTCTTATTAGAATTTTGTAATAAAATAAATTTTGTTGTGGGGATGAACATAGGTCTTCTAGACTTTTTAACTATGCCTTTAATGATATTATGGGGGTTTCCTGGTGATTTCAAAGATCATGGTAGTTTCTCTATTAAGAATATTTTAGTACAGTTTTCCGCAAAACTCACAATAGTTCACAATAGTTTTGTCAAATTTACCTTTTTTTTATCCACAATCTCTACAAGATAATTACAGTTAAAAGAACTTACTGCAGCATCGAATCGTTGAACCGCAGTGATAGGAAAATACCGCCCCTTATCCAATTCACCCTGCACAAGCACAGAGATTCCATCAATTTCTAAAAGATAAATTCATTTCAATATAAACCCAATGAGTTGTGGTCACCTGAGCGGTGAATATAAGCATCCAGGTCCTCCCCGGTGACTTCGTGCCTCCTAGGGTTTCGAGAAACCCTGAAGGATCCGCCTTCTCCGTCTTGATCGTGGCGAGAGCACGTCAGCCTGTGGACCGCGCCGGCGCTCTTGGCCGGCGTCCTTTGAGCGACCCTCACGCTGTCCTCAATAACACCTTAATGAGAAACCCTAAAGATATGTAGGAATCAATGGAAAGGGAAGGGAAGGGGGGGCCTTAGGGTTTGATTTACCGACGAGGGATTCCTTGGGCGGAGCACCCAGATCTGAGGCCGAGGCGGTGAGGATCAGCCGGCGGTGGCGAGAATTTAGGGTTTTGGATTTGAGAAGAGCGGGACGAGAGAGAGGAGAGAGGGTGGAAGCCATTGCTGCTAATTTTTCGAGCAGTAAATTTCGCTGAAAAATGTGTATAATTATTATTATTATTTATTAGTTAGGAGCCGTTGTGGTGGAGAATTTTTTGGAATTTTGGAGGGAGAAGATAAAGCTGATACTAGATGGGGCCCTTTTTTAAGAATAGAAATGGGCTTTGGACAATAAATGGGTTGGGCGTTAAGGGCTTGTTTGGATTGAGGGGAATGAGGGTGAAGGGAAGTTAGGGGAACCATTCACCTCCATTCACCTTGTTTGGGAAAACTTAGGAGGTGAAGTTAATTCACCTCCATTCACCTTGGTTCACCCCCTAATAGTATAAAAATTGTTACCCCCCAAATTGGGGTGTAACCAAGGGGAAGGGAATTCCCTTCTCTTCCCTTCCTTTCTCTTCCCTTCCCTTCACTCAGTTTCCCTTAACTTCCCTTCACCCCCTACTAATCCAAACAGGCCCTAAGTTGAGTACATAATGCAAGCTGTCAAACTTTATTTAAAAAAGAGTTTTTACATCAAAACACTTTTACTATTAGGACCTGTTTGGTTATTTCCTAAAAAACCAAAAAATAGAAATGAAAACCAAGAAATCTCAAAAAGTACAATTTCACACATTTTCATCCCTAAAACTCACCCACAATATCTAATAAAATATTATTTTTATCCAACAACTCATCCACCACATCTAATAAAATATTATTTTCATCCAACAACTCATCCATCACATCCACCACATCTAATAAAATATTACTTTCATCCACAACATCACTCAACTCATCTCATCTCATATTTAAAAATCACTCACATCATCCAATAAGATTGTGACAACTCATCTCATCTCATTAACATTTTATTTCTTTGTTTTTCTCCCAAAAAGCTAGGAAAATAATTTTCTTAAGTGTGTGTCATATCATCCAATAATATAATGACAACTCATCTCATCTCATCTATTTTTTTTATTTTTAAGAAATAACAAAACAAAAGAAAACAACCTAATACAAGAAATAGGTTTCTTATAATTTATTTTCTTATTTTTTCTGCCAACCAAACAACATCAAAATAAGTTTTCTTAAAAAATCACTCACATCATCCTATAATAAGGTGACAACTCATCTCATCTCATCTCCATTTCTTTGATTTCCTTCTTTTTTTAGCCAACCAAACAATCCTAAAACCTATTTTTCTTAGAAATATGTTTCCTTTTCTTTGATTTCCCTCTTTTTTTAGGCAAACAAACAGCCCCTTAGGATCTGTTTGGTTGTTTTCCGAAAAAAAATCAGAAATGAAAAACTCAGTGTCACGCCCCGCTTCCCAAAATACCAGGGAATCGGGACGCGAGCAAGCCCGCGACGTATTAGACTGAGAAGAGATAAGTGCTAGACCCCGTCTTCTCAATCTAATACGCTAAGCGTCTGGAAATAAAACAATACGAAGTCACAGGTCCCCGATCACACATAGCAAGAATATAAAGACAACCCAGAATAAAAATAGACATATCATCAATGGTAAATCATCCCAGACATAAAATATGGGTCAAACATACCCTTATACAAAACTGAACAAATGAATACTAAAGAATATAAAATACAATGATCAAGCGGAAAAGGAAATGCTACAAAAGTAAACTAAGGACCAACCGATAATAAAAAGACGACTAGACTTCAGCTTCTTCTTCTGCTCCGTCTACAAGGCACTCCTGCTGAGAATCCTCTGGCTCCTGGCGATCTCCTAACTGAACCTGTTCTTCTCCTAAGTCTGACGTACACCAGAGAAAACAGGTGTACGTCAGGTGCATGACGGCACGGCAAGACCCCAAGAACGTACAACTGAAATCCATAAATCAACATGAAAACACTACTAAATCATGATAACATAAAGCATCCAGAATCGATCAGGTAACGAGATCATGTAGCTAGCGATCAGAAATCATCCAAGTAACAGGATCATACACTAGATAGAATTAATACTTAAAACTCTACAACAAGAGATGTAGTACGTCGAGCGAAATAATCCAAACAAGGAAACCCTCATATATATACCTTATGTCTCAAATTGTAGATAATTAATTATTAATCCCGATCTATGTATGATCAGAATACAACTAGTCTACATCTCATAAAACCAACTAAGTCCACCATAAAGCACACAAACATATCATTCTTGTTTTACATGTTATTTGAATTAGGGAAGAATATTTTGATGTATATAATCGGGTCCCCGTAAAGTCGTCCGGGGGCCGCCTTCAAGTCAAGTATTGGCCTCTGGCCCATGTACATAACACTCACGATATCACGATAACAAGAAAGCGCTGTGCCCGTTTATATACATGCTATATTCTTCGTCCAATTCCCCTTTATAACCCCATGTTTGTCATATTAATTACGTAACTGTACATGAAATATTATGCACTAGCCACGGAGTTACCGTGGAACGACTTCTGTAAAACTATGAACATAACCGTGACTCGTAACACGTCCGATCAAGAGTGCATCGTGTAGTCAATGCTATAATAATAATAATAATCAAGGAAACCTCATACCGGGATATCGATATCGAGGGAACTCGGGACTCCTCACATCGGGATATCGATGTCGAGCGAGTATAGCCATGCTTTGAAGCACGCTTATAAATCATACTTTTAACAGAAGTCGTCTTCATGTACAGTCGATCCTATTGAATAACAACTAAGTGATAACACAACAACTTCCACTCAGCTATTCATGTCAAGCAATCCCACGCAGGTAATAATATATCTCAGACTAATTTAATTAATCAATTACTAACAGATATAAATATTGAAATGGCAAGTCACATAATAATTTACTCAGACTAATTTAATTAATCAATTACTAACAGATATAAATATTGAAATGGCAAGTCACATAATAATTTACGATAAACTAATAATTAAAATGAAATAATTAAGGTTCGGGATCTTGCCTTGGGTTAACGCAGCGGGGTTACGAGGTTAAACGGGTCTGGACAGGGGTTCTGCAGGTTCGCTGGCGAGTTGTCGACGACGAGGGAGGGCGACGGCTCTGGAGGTTAACGGAAGGTGGGCAGGCGCTGAGGACTGTGGCAACGGGGAAGGAGGACAGCGGCAATGTTTTCGCCAAAAGTTGGTTTTGTTGGTCGGCGACGGGGGAGAGGCAGCGACGTGGGCGATGATCGGAGGTGGGGCGAGGTGGTTGGAGGCGGAGGACGACGAGCCTGGTTGAGGTGGATCTGGAGGCGAGCGTGGGGCTGCGAACGGCGACGAGGAGGCGGTCGAAGGCGGTCAGGTGGCAGCTGGGCGAGGGCTCGACGGCGTGGGGGTTGGGCTTGGGGGGTCGGAGCTGGGCGCGCAGCGGTCAGGGGAGAGGTGCAGGAGGAGGCGGCGGTCAAGGCAGCGTGGGTGGATCTAGGTCGTCGGAGCTGGCGGTGTTTGGAGGCGGCAGGCTCGAAGGCGAGAGGGGAAAGCAAGAGGACGACGTGGGAGAGGTGGTGCGGTGACGGAGGTGGCCAGGGAGGCAGAGGCGTGGTGGTTTGGGCGTTGGGTTCGGAGGTCAGGGGGAAACTTGAAGAGAGATGAAGAGGAGAGAGAAGGGTACGGTGATGAGAGATAGGGAGAGGAGGTGCTGTACGTAAGAGAGGGTATGGGCGGCGTTGGAAAACGTGGAGAGGAGAGAGGGGTATTTATAGGGTAGGGATTAGGGTTAGGGTTAGAGAATAATAGGTATTAACACTAAACTTAAAAAGAAAATACTTAAGGATCAAATTGAATAATTAGGGAAAATTCTTATGAAAAAATAAACACTAACAATAATAAAATTAACAATAATACAACAATATTAATTTACAAATTTTCACTGTAACTAATTAATTTATAATTAACAAAATCAACAAATATAAAATTGGGTTTTTAAATCGTAGAAAATTGAAAAAATACAAATACTGTTTTAAAAATAATAATTAAATATTTTAAAATACAAAAAAAATATTTTAACTAGTATCAATATTCATGGTCCTTACACTCAGTTTTCAAATGATTTTAATAGTTTTTATGACATTTCCCACTTTTCTTTTCTCTTTTTTTTTGCAAAGAAATCATCACATTTCACCGCCAAGTCACACAAAAAACAAAAAAAGCCGCAATAGTAACAGTGCTTTTAGTTTTCCATTTCTTGTGTTTATTTGAACAAAAAAGAAAAAGAGAAATTAGCCGCAATAGTAACAGTATTTTCAGCATTTAAATAATCCGTTTTATTCACATTGACTGTTTCAATAGTGCTTTTAGTAATTAAAAATTCATAGAAGTGATATTTCCAAGTGTTTTCAGAGCTTTTTGATGTGAAAACACATTTCTTAAAGATCTGACGTTGCATCCTACGTGGCACTCTTATTTCTTTAAATCACAAAACGAAACAAACATGTGATTTGAAAATCGATTGAAACCAAAATCCTACGTGACAGGGGGGATTTCTTGAAATGTGACATGGCGGGGTTTTTTTTTTTTGGCAAACAAACAGCCCCTTATCAAAATTGAGACTTATTACATTTAAAGTTTTTTAATGTAAACTAAAATTATTTGCTAATATGTTTACAATGTCACACTTTTGTTTACTGTTCACCTATGAAAAATCAGATAGTCCCATTTTATCCCTATTTCCTTCCTTCCAACCCCTAACTCTAACCCTAGCCTCCTCCACTCCCCTCTTCTATAAACCCTAACCCTAACACATGGCCGCCACCTCAGTCAAACCTCTAACTCTAACACATGGCCACCACCTCCTCCAAAGCCATAACCCTAACTCTGGTCGCTACCTCCCCAAACTCTAACCCTAACCCTAATCCTAGTTCCCAATTGGGAAGGAATGGGAGAGTGGAGGTCGAGAAGGAAGAGGGAGGAAGAGAGAGAGGATGGGAGTTCGGGAAGAGGAAGAGGGAAAACAAGGAGAAGAGGAGGAAGAGGAGTTAGGGTTTGTAAGGAAGGAGATGAGAATACAAGAAAATTGTGAGGGTGTTTGGTGGAAAATTTGTAATAAGAAAACAAGGAAAGAACTGTATTTGATTTTATTCTCTCTAACTGCTTAGAAAAAGAATGATTACAATTCTCTCAACTCTCGATTACAATTTGGATTCCTGGTTACAAAAGAGAAGAGAATGATCTGGATTCTCCCCTTTATTTAATTCTGGGTTCTTCACGGTAGCGATGGAGTGCCTCCCTCGAATGCTCGCGTCGAGTTTGCTCTCCGTTGACGATCCGAATGTCTCAATTCACTGGAACATGGTCTTCTCCTCACGATTTGACGTTGTGGAGAACTCTGAACGAGTTTAAAACCCTATGAAAGAGTTGATTTAACCGAAATCGGTTATAAGCCAAGGATAAAGAAGATCTTGTTGCCAATCTCCAAAGTTCCAGAAATGCTCTAAGGATCCTGTTGACGAGCCAAGAAGTTCCAACAGACTGCACCCGAAAGATCCAACCCTGATCTGATTATCAATAATCCGATCTTTAACTCTGTTGAGTTTGTTGTTATTTATAGGGGATTAAGGGGTGTAACCACCTCCTTAATTCGCTCCTAAGTGGGGCTAATGCGATGTAACCGCCCCTTAAATCACTCCTGAGTGGAGTTGTGATCCCCTCAGATTGTGGGAAACGGTTTTGAAATCGTTCAACTCGTGTTTGAACGAGTCAAACGCAGATCCTGCATTCTGGCATGAATTCTGTGTCCAAACGCAGTGTCTGGAAGCTTGAACGCAGTGATTGGAAGCTGCGTTTGCAGCGGATGAAAGCTGCGGTTGGCAGCGGTATAGAACTGCGTCGGGCAGCGAATAGAGCTGCGTCCAGTGGCGATTTAAGCTGCGTTTGCAACTTTTGGAGTTGCATTTGAGCTGCGTTCGTGGCTATGAACACGGCACATCTTGATGCTGGTACGCGGAGAGGACTTCCACGTCTTGATTTGAAGAGACCATCGATTTGTAGTCTCTTTAAGAGACCGTCGATTTGTAGTCTCTTTCTATCGAAGTTTTGCAAAGATCGTCATTTTGTAATCTTTACTTTAGCTCTTTGATATGCAAGAGTCGTCAGATTGTAACTCTCGATGTTGATGGTGAAGGCTGTTAAACTAGAGCTCTCATCGGTTGTCATGAAGGTCGTCAGATTGTAACCTTCAGCGATCTACGTGAAAGTCTTCAAATTGTAGCCTTCTGGAAGTCGTCAGATTGTAACTTCCATCATCGGTGTTTGATGGGGATCAGCTATCTATTGTGATTTTTAGACAGCCTACAGAACCCCCTCCAAAGTTTTCGAAAGTTCGCGGTTGACTGGGACGAATTTTCGGAATACTTTGGATCTCAACTCTGATCTTGGAGCTGTTGATTCCTTGTGGTAAAGGATTTGTTCTCTGCACTTGCTTCGAAGGCATCTTGGTTGAAGGGATTTGCACGTAGGACCTGTGTGAAGGTATGCGCCATAATCCTGCTTCTGGAATGTGGGGGTGGACCCTACATTTTGAACTTGAGATGCGGGTCTCACCCTTGCATGTTGAATGTGGAACACGGGTGTGACCTCGACGTTCAGACGTAAAAATCTTCCACTTGGAGATCAAGAACACCACCCATCAATGAGCCTCCCAAACTCGCCTTCTTCGCAAGCAGCTTCTACTACTTTAAAAAATCATTCTTCAATCACCATATTCCGCGAGTCTTCGCGGATTCCTTGTAGTGTGCTCCGGCCTCGTCTTCTACTCGAAGCCAACTAAAGTTGTCGCACAACTCCAATTTCTTTAATGTGATTCTTCAGTTAATATGTCCGTCGGATTCTTGGACTCCCCAAATCTTTATCAATACCAACTTTTGCCTTCAACTAGCGAGCGTATAAATGGTATTTAAACGTCAATGTGCTTGTTTGGAATGACTTATGGCATTCTCGGCCCAAGATGTATAGCGCTCTGGCTATCACAATAAAGGACCTCTCTCCCCTTGCTTCAGAATCTAAGCTCTTCCCGACCCGTTCAACCATATCATCTCCTTGCCTTGCTTCAGTCACCGCGACAATCAGCTCGGTTGTAGACAAAGTCACAATCTTCTCACAGACGTGAGACCCGGCTTCACTGCATCTCGACGCCTAAGTATAAACTACCCGTGGTGCTTCGCCTCCGTATCATGATCACCGGTTGAATCCGATCCACGATCCCATGCCAGCACAACTCCTTCTCCTAAACACATAAGGTTGTTTGTCCTTCAATACCCATTATCCACTTCACCGCTCCCATATTGCTTCTTTGATTGCTGCATATGCTCATACACTCCCACTGCATGGGCGTGTCCGACCTCGTAGTAAACATCGGTAGCAGACGTAAAAATCTTCCACTTGGAGATCAAGAACACCACCCATCAATGAGCCTCCCAAACTCGCCTTCTTCGCAAGCAGCTTCTACTACTTTAAAAAATCATTCTTCAATCACCATATTCCGCGAGTCTTCGCGGATTCCTTGTAGTGTGCTCCGGCCTCGTCTTCTACTCGAAGCCAACTAAAGTTGTCGCACAACTCCAATTTCTTTAATGTGATTCTTCAGTTAATATGTCCGTCGGATTCTTGGACTCCCCAAATCTTTATCAATACCAACTTTTGCCTTCAACTAGCGAGCGTATAAATGGTATTTAAACGTCAATGTGCTTGTTTGGAATGACTTATGGCATTCTCGGCCCAAGATGTATAGCGCTCTGGCTATCACAATAAAGGACCTCTCTCCCCTTGCTTCAGAATCTAAGCTCTTCCCGACCCGTTCAACCATATCATCTCCTTGCCTTGCTTCAGTCACCGCGACAATCAGCTCGGTTGTAGACAAAGTCACAATCTTCTCACAGACGTGAGACCCGGCTTCACTGCATCTCGACGCCTAAGTATAAACTACCCGTGGTGCTTCGCCTCCGTATCATGATCACCGGTTGAATCCGATCCACGATCCCATGCCAGCACAACTCCTTCTCCTAAACACATAAGGTTGTTTGTCCTTCAATACCCATTATCCACTTCACCGCTCCCATATTGCTTCTTTGATTGCTGCATATGCTCATACACTCCCACTGCATGGGCGTGTCCGACCTCGTAGTAAACATCGGTAGCA
>NC_033799.1:13905406-13925103 GCF_001876935.1 Asparagus officinalis | reverse complement strand
CGCTATACATCTTGCCAAGAATCCAGTATATCATGTCAGAACGAAGCACATCGATGTCAAATACCATTTTATACGCTCGCTAGTTGAAGACAAAAAGTTGTATTTGATAAAGATTTTGGGGAGTCAAAATCCGACGGACATATTAACGAAGACAGTCACCATTAAGAAATTGGAGTTGTGCGCAACTTCAGTTGGCCTTCACGAGTAGAAGACGAAGGCGGAGCCACACTACAAGGATCCGCGAGATCGCGGGAATATTGATGATTGAAGAATGGATTTTTTAAGTAGGAGAAGATGCTTGCGAAGAAGGCGGAGTTTGGGAGAGCTCATTGATGGTGGTTTGATCTCCAAGTGGAAGATTGTTGGTCTTGAGAGTGGAGACCCAAACCTAGAATCAAAATCAACAATTGTATAAAAATTCAAGACAGGCAATGGGTGTGGTCTGCGCCACTCCAGAGTGTGGTAGAATCTGTCCTGTCTGTCATGGGTGTGGTCTGCGCCACACCAGGGTGTGACAGAATCTGCCCTATCTGCCATGGGTGTGGTCTGCGCCACGCCAAGGTGTGGCAGAGTCTACCATGTCTGTCATGGGTGTGGTCTGCGCCACACCAGTGTGTGGAAGACTCGTTTTAGAATCCTAATCTGTTTGGAATTGTGTTTTGTTATAAATAGAAATTAACACGTCCCTTTAGGATTTAAGAGAGAAAAAAGAGCACGAAAAAAAGAGGGTTTTGAGGGCTGTTTGTGGAAAATTTGTAGTAAAAAGACAATGAAGGAAAATTGATTTGTATTCCTTTAATCTCAGTTACAATTGGATTTCCTGATTACAAAAGAGAGGAGAATGATCTGGATTCTCCCCTTTGTTTAGATTCTCCCTTTTGTTTAATTCTGGGTTCTTCACGGTGGCGATGAGATGCCTCCCTCGAATGCTCGAGTCGAGTTTGCTTCTCGTTGCCGATCCGATGTCTTGTTTCACTGGAACATGGTCTTCTCCTCACGATTTGACGTTGTGGAGAACTCTGAACGAGTTTAAAACTCTATGAAAGAGTTGATTTAACCGAAAGTCGGTTATAAGCCAAGGATGAAGAAGATCTTGTTGCCGATCTCCAAAGCTCCAACCGAAGGATGAAGGATCCTCTTTTCGCTGTCAAGAAGTTCCAACAGACCGAACCGAAAGATCCAGCCCCGATCTGATTATCAAAAATCTGATCTTTAACTCTGTTGAGTTTGTCGTTATTTATAGGGGATTAAGGGGTGTAACCACCTCCTTAATTCGCTCCTAAGTGGGGCTAATGCGATGTAACCGCCCCTTAAATCACTCCTGAGTGGAGTTGTGATCCCCTCAGATTGTGGGAAACGGTTTTGAAATCGTTCAACTCGTGTTTGAACGAGTCAAACGCAGATCCTGCATTCTGGCATGAATTCTGTGTCCAAACGCAGTGTCTGGAAGCTTGAACGCAGTGATTGGAAGCTGCGTTTGCAGCGGATGAAAGCTGCGTTTGGCAGCGGTATAGAGCTGCGTTGGGCAGCGCTTGGAGCTGCGTTGAGCAGCGTCGGGCGACGAATAGAGCTGCGTTGTGCAGCGATATTGAGCTGCGTTGTGCAGCGATGTTGAGCTACGTCGGGGTGGCGATTTAAGCTGCGTTTGCAACTTTTGGAGTTGCATTTGAGCTGCGTTCGTGGCTATGAACACGGCACATCTTGATGCTGGTACGCGGAGAGGACTTCCACGTCTTGATTTGAAGAGACCATCGATTTGTAGTCTCTTTCTGTCGAAGCGTTGCAAAGATCGTCATTTTGTAATCTTTACTTTAGCTCTTTGATATGCAAGAGTCGTCAGATTGTAACTCTCGATGTTGATGGTGAAGGCTGTTAAACTAGAGCTCTCATCGGTTGTCATGAAGGTCGTCAGATTGTAACCTTCAGCGATCTACGTGAAAGTCTTCAAATTGTAGCCTTCTGGAAGTCGTCAGATTGTAACTTCCATCATCGGTGTTTGATGGGGATCAGCTATCTATTGTGATTTTTAGACAGCCTACAGAGGGTAAAATGGTCATTTTGCTTGTTTTTTGGCTAAAAACTGGATTAGGTGTAATATTGCAAATATGTTAGCAAGTAAATATGGTTTACATCAAAAAACTTTAAATGTGGTAAGTATTAATTTGGGTAAAAGTAAATATGGTTTTGATGTGAAAACTCTTTTAAAAAAGTTATTTGCTCATATACACCCCTTACATTATGAGTATTATTAGAACTACCTCCAAATCTCAGTATTTGTGAAACTACCCCTCAAATAATTAATTCTAAAAAAATGGTCCCTAAATCAATCAATTATCAACTTTGATAGGTTAATTTGAAACTGGAATGTAAAAGGTATCAACAAAATAGTCAAATTTTTTACTTATCAAGTTGATGATTTGTCGATTTTTAGGGTACTTTCTTCCAAAATTGATAATTTGATGGGTAGTTTACAAATACAAAGATTTGGTGGTAGTTTTGCAAATACTCATAATTCAAGGGGTGTATATGCAAATAATGTAGAATCAGCAGCAGAGGACGACAGATTCAGTGTTCAGGCTCAGGTTTCAGACTGAGCGGGTGGCGGTCGACCGGTCCGATCGACCGCATTCGTGCACAAGGCTTACTATGCGGCAAAGTTGGTGTCGGTCGACCGGGCCGGTCGACCACAGATGTTTCTGTTTTGTGGTCGGTCGACCGATGCGGTCGACCGATAAACTCTCTGGACTTTTGGGATTATGCTAGGAGGAGTTCGGTCGACCGGGCCGGTCGACTGACGAAGCGGGTTTCAGTTGGGTTCTGTTTCCAGACCCGTTTCGTTTGTGAGTTGTATTTAAACCCTAAACTCCTTTCTAGGGCTAAGCTTGGGCGATTTTGAGCTGCTGAAAGGGGATTTAGAGGGCTTCTATTGTTGGAGTTTATTGGAGAGATCAAGTGGTCTTATTTTAGGGTTTTGGGTAAGATTTGTAACCCTAATTTGTATTCCCTTTTGATTTCATTAGTAAAGCTTCCCCCTCCTTGCCCCGTGGACGTAGGCACATTGCCGAACCACGTATATCTTGTGTTCTTGCTGTGATTGTTTGGCTTGTGTTCATTGTGGTCTACTATTGTTATTGTGTGTGCCTTTGATTTGTCTGTTTGGGGCTTCCGCGGCGCACAACAAGTGGTATCAGAGCTCCGGGTTGGATTTGGGAGTTTATTCGAAGGATTCATTGTTGGGTTCTTGTTGGGAGAGTAGATCTACAATATGGGTGATACAAGCAATGCTAGTTCAAGTGCTACTAGTACATCGGGGTCGGCTTTGACAAAGGCGATCCAAAATTTGAGCATCAATAACACTAAAATTGATGTCCCAAAGTTCGACGGCAAGATTAACTTTGGTTTATGGAGGTGTCAAGTAATGGACGCCTTAGATGCACAAAATTTGGAGGAGACTCTTGAATTTCAAGAGAAACCCGAGGAGATTGATGATAGGGTTTGGAAGAAAATGAATAGTAGGGCTTGTGGGGTTATTCGGTCATGCCTAACGCCGGATCTCATTTATGATGTGATGAACGAGACGTCAGCAAAGAGATTGTGGGAAACGCTCAATGAAAAATATTTGACGAAGAGCATTGAGAATAGGCTTCATTTGAAGAAAAGGTTCTACCAATTTAAGATGAAGAGGGGAGTTTCCATTCGAGAGCATGTTATCAACTTCACAAAGCTAATTTCGGATATGGCCAATGTTGATATCATGGTGGAGGATGAAGACAAGGCGATGTTACTACTGTGTTCGTTGCCGGATGATGAATTTAGTACATATCATGGTGGAGGATGAAGACAAGGCGATGTTACTACTGTGTTCGTTGCCGGATGATGAATTTAGTACTTTTTTTCTCACTATGATAAATGGGCGAACTACAGTTAGCTACAAGGAGGTGATCTCGGCATTAGTGAATTATGAGCTGAGGAAGAACGATTGTGAGCCCTCCGAGAAGGCATCGTGGTGATGCACTTGCAGTTCGTGGTCGTAGTCCAAACCGCCAAAAGTTTAACCGCTCAAAATCAAAGAATAGGGGTGGCCATAAAAGTGTTGGTAAAAATTAATGTGCCTTTTGCAAAGAAGAGGGACATTGGAAGAATGAGTGCCCAAAGTTAAAAGATAGAGTCGGGAAGCAAAGGGGGAAAGCTGTACAAGCTTCAGAGGTTAATGTTGCTAAGGTTGTTGGTAACATTTCAGATTCATATTCTTCCGGTTATTCTTGTCCCACACTACCGTCAGTTTGTTATGCCGACTCTACGGAGTGGATGCTTGATTCGGGAGCTACATTTCATATCTGCCCTAAGAGGGATTGGTTTACCAACTTTGAGGAGTTGAAGAGAGGAGACGTGGTGCTCATGGGGAACGACCACGTTTGTCCTATTAGCGGGATTGGCTCAGTCAGAATCAGAATGCATAACGGGGTGACTAGGGAATTGAAAGATGTGAGGTTCGTGCCGCAGTTGACGAAGAACCTCATTTCTCTCGGGACTTTGGAGGCATCCGGTTATAGAGTGATCTTAGAAGATGCTAGTTTGAAGTTCATGAAGGGTTCTATGGTGGTGATGCGAGGTGTCAGGGAAAACAACCTATACTACTTAAAGGGCAAGACAGTTACAGGGGGTCTGGCAGCTTCTATTACCACAGAGGATGACACTACCACACTATGGCACATGAGGCTTGGACACACAGGTGAAAAGTCCCTTCAGTCATTGGCAAAATAGGGGCTATTGAAAGGTGCAAATACCTGCAAGATGGATCTGTGTGAGCATTGCATACTTGGAAAGAAGACTAAAGTGAAGTTTGGCACCGCAATTCACAACACCCAAGGTATATTAGACTACATTCACACAGATGTTTGGGGCCCTTCTAAGCACACATCGCTTGGTGGGGCAAATTATTTCGTCACTTTCATTGATGATTATTCCAGGAGGAATTGGGTATATACCATGAAGCATAAACGTGAGGTCCTGGATATATTTGTGGAGTGGAAGAAGAAAGTGGAGCTGCAGACAGGTAGAAAAGTGAAGACTCTCCGTTCAGACAATGGTGGAGAGTACAAGAGTGATCCATTTCTGTAGTTTTGTCGGGATCACGGCATTAGAAGACACTTCACAGTTAGAGAGACACCGCAACAGAATGGGGTGGCAGAGAGACTGAACTGTACCTTGCTGGAGAAGGTGTGATGTATGATGACGCAGAGTGGATTGGCTAGATCTTTTTAGGCCGAGACGTTAGTTTATGCGAGCCATCTCATTAACAGGTTGTCGTGCACTGCGATAGAGGGAAAGACTCCCTTGGAGCGTTGGTCTGGTTCTGTGGCTAGTGATTATGAGACTCTTCGGATATTTGAGTGTCCAGCTTATTTCCATGTTAGTGATGGAAAGTTGAATCCGAGAGCAAGGAAGGCTATCTTTGTGGGATTTAGAGAATGTGTAAAAGGCTTCAAATTATGGGATCCACAAGACAAGAAGATGATCATTAGCAGAGATATCACATTCGATGAGGCGTACATGATGAAGCCTCGAGTTCCTCAGCAGGTGGAGGAAGATCAGACAGGAGGGATATCGCAGCAGGTGGAGGATGATGTGACTCCACCCACTCCAGTTGGCATTGTTCCCATTGAGACTCCTACAGAGGTGACACAGGAATGAGATGAGATGACAGTCGGGCATTTGGTGGATACAGTGGATGGTGAGGCTCAGGAGCAAGGTCATGCTCAGGGGTCCATTGCAGCAGATAGACCGAGGAGAGAGATTCGTCGGCCAGCGAGATATGATGATGCCATGGTGGCATATGCTTTATCGGTGGAGGTCATTGATGATCTTATTCCTGCCACATTCAGGGAGGCAGAGTCCAACCCTGATTCCATTAGGTGGAGGAATGCCATGGAGGAGGAGATGCAATCTCTTCAGAAGAACGACACTTGGGAACTTGCAAAGCTACCGAAGGGTAAGAAAGCTATTGGTTGCAAGTGGGTGTATGCTAAGAAGGAGGGATCTTCTATTGCGGACATTCGGTTTAAGGCCAGATTGGTTGCCAAGGGATATGCACAGCTTGAGGGCGTTGACTACAATGAGGTGTTTTCACCCGTTGTGAAGCATTCGTCGATTCGGATACTATTGGCATTGGTGGCACAGCTGGACTTAGATTTGGTCCAAATGGACGTGAAGACGGTCTTTCTACATGGAGACTTAGATGAGGAGATCTACATGACACAACCTATGGGGTTTAAAGCTACAGGAAGAGAAGATTTGGTGTGTAAATTGAAGAAATCTCTTTATGGACTGAAGCAATCACCGCGACAGTGGTACAAAAGATTTGCTAGCTTTATGATTGGCCGAGGATACACTAGGAGCCCTTATGACCCGTGTGTTTATATGTGCAAGCTACAGGATGGTGAGTACATTTATTTGTTATTGTATGTTGATGATATGCTCATAGCTTCCAGGAACACTTCAGCTATTGGGAAATTGAAAAAGGAGTTGTCATCTGAATTTGAGATGAATGACCTGGGAGAGGCTAAGAAGATATTGGGTATGAAGATTGAGCGAGACAGGGTGAAGGGGAGATTGAAGCTTACACAGAAGAGTTACTTGCAGAAGATGCTGAAGAAATTCAGTTTTGAGGGTAATACCAAGGTGGTGAGTACTCCATTAGCTCCCCACTTTAAGCTTTCAGCTTTGATGTGTCACCAGTTTCAGTGCAGGATAGGGACTACATGTCCAAGGTTCCATACGCCAGCGCAGTGGGTAGCTTGATGTATGCTATGGTGTGTACTATGCCAGATTTGTCACATGCCGTGAGCATGGTATCTAGGTACATGCACAACCCCGGGAAGGGGCATTGGGAGGCCGTGAAGTGGATTCTACGGTATATTAAGGGTACCGTGGATGTTGGGTTGATATTTGCAAAGAATGATGAGACAGGGCAGGATTGTATTGGCTACGTGGATTCAGACTATGTCGGAGATCTTGACAAGCATCGGTCCACTACAGGTTATGTTTTTATATTGGCTAGTGCACCGGTGTGTTGGAGATGTACTCTTCAGTCTACAGTGGCGCTTTCTACTACGGAGGCAGAATATATGACGGTGACTGAAGCAGTGAAGGAGGCTTTATGGCTACATGGCTTGTTGGATGATTTGGGGATTGCATAGGAGACCATTCAGGTACATTGTGATAGTATGTTAGCTATCTATTTGGCGAAGAACCAAGTCTACCATGCACGCACGAAGCACATTGATGTCAGATTTTACTTTGTACGTGACGTATTAGATGATGGTGATGTCACGTTGGAGAAGGTCTACACTAAGGACAATCCTGCTGATATGTTGACCAAAAGGTTGACAGGTGAAGATTCAGGCAAACAGGGCGGCGGTCGACCGGTCCGGTCGACCGCATTCGTGCACAAGACTCACTGGGCTTCAGCATTGGTGTCGGTCGACCGGGTCGGTCGACCGACGAACTCTCTGGAATTTTGGTTGGCTTCTGGATGGAGGGCGGTCGACCGGTCCGGTCGACCGACATGGATCGCGGTCGACCGGTCCGGTCGACCGACGCTGCGGGTTTCAGTTGGGTTCTGTTTCCAGACCCGTTTCGTTTGTGAATTGTATTTAAACCCTAAACTCGATTCTAGGGTTAGGCTTGGGCGATTTTGAGCTGCTGAAAGGGGATTTAGAGGGCTTCTATTGTTGGAGTCTATTGGAGAGATCAAGTGGTCTTATTTTAGGGTTTTGGGTAAGATTTGTAACCCTAATTTGTATTCCCTTTTAATTTCATTAGTAAAGCTTCCCCCTCCTTACCCCGTGGACGTAGGCACATTGCCGAACCACGTATATCTTGTGTTCTTGCTGTGATTGTTTGGCTTGTGTTCATTGTGGTCTACTATTGTTATTGTGTGTGCCTTTGATTTGTCTGTTTGGGGCTTCCGCGGCGCACAACAAATAACCCTAGAAAAACTTTTGACTCCGTATAAGTATGGGTGGAAACAAATCGAATCTATGTTTTTTCTTCGATGAATGTAAGAAAAGAAGGATAATCAATGATACATGTATATATGTTAAAGTGCATTTCTAGCTATACGCATGACCAACGTTCTCTTACCAATATTTGCTCATTCGTGTTCTTTTCTTTTGATGAATCTCTTGATGAATGTATGAAACCATGTACAATCAATTTATAGCCTATTTAGGAAATGCAAGTAAGAGTGAGTGAGTCCTAAAAGATTTGCATTTATGTCACATACAAACCATCTGAGTATGCTCTATGCTATATATATTGAAGACAATAAACTGGATTAAAACAAAGAGGAGATAATGGAGAACAGGAGAAGCATAAATTACAACAACTCGTTCGGATATTATGGTGTTTTTCTTGTTGCGTTTTTGTAAAAAAAACACAATGGTGTTGTATTTTTCTCTTAAAATATTTTCAAAACACTATGTTAAGTATTTTTTGTCAACACCAGTTTGACCCATTATAACATTAATATTAAACATATTATTAATATATTATATATTAATTATAATAAAATATATTATAAATAAAATATTATAATATTTAGTCTACCATTATTATAGTATTATAAGTATTAAATGTAATGCAATATAATATTGTATAAAGTAGTAATAATATCATATTATAGTTTAATGAGTTATATTATATTATAATTATTATATATTATTTTCAAATAATTATATATCTAATTATTTTGGTATATCAATTTGTTATTGTTGTATATTATATTAATATTTTTATAATAATATTATTTTATTATTAATATAATATTATACTATTATTATTATTATATAATATTATTAATAATGTTAATATTATGTTATTACTAGTATGTTATTAATAAATTAAATATTATATTTACTATACAATATGTTATTATAATATTATTATTATATTGTTATGTTATTATTAAATATGCTACTATTATATAATATTTTATAATTATTAATTTATTATAATTTATTTATTAAAAAGTTAATAATATTATAGCGATTATACTATTGTATAGTATATTATTATATCATTATTATATTATTATTTATTATCAATAACCTTTTTATTATTTTTTATTAGTTTATTTATAATTTATTATTATTTATTTATTATACAATACATTATTAACATATTAAATATTAGTATTTAATATGTTATTATATCATTATATAAGATGTTTTATTTATTATATTTTTATATTATTTAATAAATATTACTAATATATTAACTTAACCATAATATGCTATAGTATAGTATAATATAATAAGAATGTTGATAATAACTCCATATTAATTACATTTAATATATTATGTTAGATATTATATTAACATATTCTCAAACTCAAAATCAAAACACTAAACTTAAAACACCTAAAAGGTGTTATGAAATAAGTGTTATGTTTTTTGTTTGAGGATGATTTAGCTCAAAAAAACACAATGGTTTCCACACGCATGGTGTTTTGTTTTTTGTAAAAACACCATGGAAACAAATAAAACACTATGGTATCCAAGCGGAGCCAAAGATTTTCGTTGGCAATGAAGAGCATTGATATTGCCGATGAATTGAAGCAGTAATTGTTCTTAGGACTTAGAGTTTGATCCTAAAGCTAATGAATCACCCTACAACAAGCCAAGGTTAAGGGCGCGCTTGGATTTCATGAGTATGGGAAAGGAGTACCCTTTCCCTCTCCATTACACTCCGTTTGTGGGGAATAATTTTTGTGTTGTTGGAAGTGAACTAAGATGGACCGGGGGAACTTTTAAGCTATCCGAACAAGGTAAATGTCTCATCCGCCTTCTCTTCTCCATTGTTCACCCAAATCCAAACGCACCCTATAAGGATATGTTTAGATTTTAATAGGGTTAATAGAAGTTAAGGGAAACTAGAGGCCTGGAAAAAGAAAAAGAAAAAGAAAGGACTAAGGATCTCTCTTTCTCTACGTGTGTGTGTGTAATTTATGAAAAACTTTTTATGAAATTACATTGTACAAGGACATTTTCAATAAACGAAAAATTGATTCAGAGAGTGCTGAATTCTTGTTCTCACTTTTGGGTTTTTTTTTATGTATAAATAAAAAAAATTAGTTTGATATAACCTTAATATAAATTGTTCAATAACTCCTATAATGCTTGCAGGAATTGTGATAATCTAAGAAATGGTTTATAAAAGAAAAAAATGAAACTAAATAGTGAAACTTTTACATAAGATCATGCGTATATGTGATCCCTCATCAAATAAATCTCACCAAGGGCTCCGGGGGAGGAAAAAAATAGGTTTTACTTTACATAACCCGCTGTAAAGAAAAAACACTAAAATCGTTTATTTCACATAACTCCCTTAAACTTTGGGGTGTCTCACAAAGCTCCTGGACCTGAACATTTCTCACCATAATCTCAATATGTAATTTGCAAATCAAATTACTAAAATATTATTTAGAGGAAAACTTTTAAAGTATGTCATTTGTCATTTATCAGCATCATATCCCCCCTTCTCAATTTTAACTTTTTTTTTCTCTTGATGAAATTTTAATTATTTGCAAATTACATTGAAGAAAGACCAATAAGAAAAGTTCAAAGTTGATGAAGGTTTCGTGAGACACCCTAAATCGAAGGGAGATTACACGAGATAAACAATTCAAGATGGTTATGTTCACCCCCCCCAACCCAAAAAAATGTTCAGGGGTGCTTTGTGAAACTAACCCTAAAAGAAGCTAAAGCAAACTGTCTATTTCAGTAACAAACATTAAACAGCCAAGAGATGCATGTAAATTGAGAGAAAATAAAGAAAAAGAAAATCAAATAATCAGAAGAGTAAAAGCTTATGGAGGCTTTTAAGAGTCGAGCATATAAAGGTGACAATAAGTCAATGAAATCTCATACCACACAACAATACACGAAGCTAAATTTTACTAGTGAGACTCAGGAAATTGGAAACAAAGTTATTTCACAGGAACACATCTAGTTGTTAACAGTACAGTTCCATCAAAAAAAAAACAAAGCTCTACAAGCTTCTCAGCTTTCACTAGGAGGTGGAGGAGAGGAGCCTTCAGGTGGAGGATCATTGCTCTCATGATTCTCAGGGGAAGACACAGGAGGCTGTTGCTCACCATTTTCATTGGAATCGGGATGGAAATTAATGGGAAACTTTGTGACTCTAGGTTTATCAGCGAGGATATTTCTCTGGACTTTATCGATTATCACTTTTGTCGGAGGTTCTAATCTTAGTAGCTCGTCATCATAGTCATTGTTAACATAATATCCAACTCTTATGAATTCTTGGCCCAAGTATGAGCAGGTCAGTAGCAGTACTGTAACACCTATGATGTCTTCATCTCGAATCTTTGAAGGATCTGGAGGATCTGCCTGAGACGAGTCAGAAAATTCAGTCAAAAATACTATCAAAATCAAGAAGAAGAAAAATATTGATCTAAATCACTAAATTTACCTCGAAGACAAAACGGTAGTTCCCAACATTTACGGGGCCAACAAGAACGCTCTCGAGAAGTTGATCATAGGTCTCGTCTTCAGCAGATCCCACATAGATGAGCTTCCATTCCAGATCTGTGATATGATTGATAAAGAAACTTTAGTTATATCTGGTAAAAGAATCCTAGGCAGTGAAAAGTAATTTCCGTACAAGAGTATAAACTTCATCATTTTCATGAATGGAAATCAAACTAAATTACCGTAAAAAAGAAAGAAAAAATCAACCTTAAACTTTTCTAATTCAACCAAATAGTATAGATGGTTGAGTATAAACTTCATCATTTTCATGAATATAAATCAAACTAAATTACCATTCACATGTCCATTAAATGATTATATTCTTGGCCCTGCATGACGCTTACTTTATCCTTTTTTTTCCTTAAGGTAAAGCTGACAGATCTGAGCTACTTAACCTCTGTCCATTTCACTGTGATGGTAAAGCTAATTACAAATGGAAATTGGTGACAATCCGTTAATGCATGCTGGCTTCGTTGTGAATATGAGTTCCAGTGTGAAATGGGCAGTATTCTCTAGGTTCCTTTGCACCTATGTTGCATTCAAAATAGGTACGGGTGAGGTGCAGGACATGGGAAATTTATAAAAGGTAGGGTACGGGAACACGGCTCATTTCAAAGTAGATAAACAATCCTTTAAAATCATAGTTCCAAATTGGATATGGGCTAAAATGAACACAAACCGTGTCTACAAGTTTCAAAAAGTAGATGTAAAGAGTAGAATATACATCCTAGAAGAATACGAAAAGTGTTTTAAATTAAAATATGTATTATATAATAGAGACGCATGCTAATAAATGTATGCATATATTCAAGGAGTGTCCGTGTCTAATACATATCAGGTATGGGTAGAGCTTCATGATAGAAATATCCGAGTAGCATAGTTTCGCACTGATTGGTACCACGACTGGATTGCAATTAGGTTAGAAAACACTGGACACGAGAAGAGAAAGCACCAAATCATGATCTAGATTCTAATTTGTTGGATGATTATAGGAAAGTTACAGCATACCCTGCACATTAGTATCACTGGGTTAATTGGCTAGCTTCTCGAATACATGCGTCAAAAATAATAAGTAATTTATGATATAAAAACACAAAGCATTAATGCAAGTTCAATTCATAAGATTTTGAGCCTATGCCAGTAATCTAGTTTACAAGAGAGCCCCTATGTTCTCGTGAATAACAAACCCACGTCTCATTTCTTTGCAACATTTCAATTACGGATGAGTGAAACACTATTTTATATTAGTAAAGTGACCTAAAGTTGAAACTGTCACTTGAATCATGCCTGAGTAGAGAGATAAGAAACTAATTCAACCAGCCTCTTCCAATAATTTAAAAATATAATATTCTCCTAACAATGCACTTGTTCTCTCTATATTGTGCATAAGGAGTATACTCTAAAGGCAGATCTCACAGGTGCTAAATAGCTCATAAAAGCAATAATGAATGTAACCATAATCATCAACTGCTTCCACCAACAACCCCATTCACAATAATCCTGATGCCATAGTGCAGCACCTTGTTACAAGCAAAAGTTGTTAACTAAAGCTAATGAATAGAAGTTCCATATGTTTCTCGTAAAACTCTAATGAGGGTTTACTCTTCTTCTTCCATGATTACCAAAAAATCTGATGAACACACGATATTAATCAGCATGAATCTATTGTCTAAACTGGTTCAACTTCTTGATTGAACTAGTTCTAAGCATCCAGTCATTAATGTTTATAAATAAAATAACAGATATTTTTTAGTAAATAGATTACTGAAAGAAGATCGAGAAACGAGAACACCAATCAATTGCATGCAAGTGCTTTTCAAAATATAAGACTTGGGTTGTTGGGTCAGAACATATTATGAGCACCTGGTTCACCACACATTTGTGTATTTCAAATACCCAAAGGGTGGGTCAGAACATATTATGAGCACCTGGTTCACCACACATTTGTGTATTTCAAATACCCAAAGGGAGCAACCAGTGGAAGTCAAGGTATAGCACCTGGTTCACCACACATTTGTGTATTTCAAATACCCAAAGGGAGCAACCAGTGGAAGTCAAGGTATCAACTGGTATAGTGACATAGGTATTGAATCCTATTTGCTTACAGCCAGGTTGGTAGCAACCAAGCTAGTAACAGGTCACAAGCATGACGATGAAGAAAGCCTCCCGACCAAAACAATGAAAGGTTTACTACTTGCAAAACTATCCGCTGATAATGAAGTCAACGCTGTATGATTGGCCAAAGGAAAGGTAAAAACAATCCATCAAGCTGGGATGCAATAATTGACAAAATCATCTACCCAAATAGGGCATAGCTAACAAAGTCAACCAACAAAAACTGATAAGCACAGAGTGCCCTGTTAATGTGATAAGCACAGACTTGCATATGCACTAACCATGAATAGGCCCGTGTATGGCAAAGAGGTCATTAGAAAATAGACAAGTTATGCCACTACGCAAACTAGTACTTACCTTAAAGCATCTCAAAAGTTGCATTGTTGAATTAAAAAAGAATAATAAATGAAGGAAATGGATCAAGTTTCCAAATTGCACACTCAAGACATTTAATAAGTTGTTCTGTAAACAAGTATATGATACAAATATTATGCTATGGGCAACAAAAAACCCACACAAAGATGACAATGCAAATAAATAGACAACAAAACAAAATTAACTCCTAGAAGGAAGGTCAGTAGATGTGAGTCAAGCAGGTAGATCAATATCGCCAATGCAACCAATATAACTACATCAAAGAAACTGAAGTTGACTCAGTCGTAAAGACTAGATGTGATGTCCAGAAGGTTCTAGGTTCAAAACCGAATAAGAAGCTAACTTCATCGTTAGCTCGCTTATTGCAACAAAATGGGTATTAATGGATCTAGGTTCAATTAGCCATAGTGGAAGCATGACTTCTGCTTAGAGCTGACTTAAGGAAACCAAGCAACGGTAAGATATAAAGAATGCAACCAGAACTCAGAACCCTTACAATTTGCTCATCAATTATAGATTCGATTCAAATGCTAAATGTTTGGTTTTTCATTCTGTTCAAATTAAAAAGTACTTCTACGTCAATTGCCCTTTTCGTTTCAACTATTTTGACCTCCAAAATTTAATCGTCTTACTTAACTCCCAAAACAAGCAACGTAATGCCTAGTGCGATTAGATATTGCTACAGTGCAACGAAATGATCCACAAAATTGATGTTTTCGCAATATCTGATTAATTAATCTTTAACATAAACATTGAGGATCTTACTAGTTCCTTTAGGGCTTGTTTGGATGGATTGAGAGGAACAAGGAAGAAGGGAAGTTAGGAGAACCATTCACCTTGTTTGTGAACATTTAGAAGGTGAAGTTATTCACCCTAGTTTCCCTAACTTCCCTTCTTTTCTCTCACCTAGTTTCCCTTTTAACTTCCCTTAACCCCGTTGAAATCCAAACACAGCATTAAAATAAGGGAAAAGATGAGATCTTGATCGAATCCGTACCGTCTTTGAGAGGGACGAGGCACTCGTAGGAGATCTCGAACTGGAACGGATTGAGAAACGCCGCAGGATTGTCGAGTACCGTCACGTTCGTGATGTTGACCGCGCTCATCTCGGAAACCCTAGGCCCCCAAAACCCTCATCAACGCCCCCACCAAAACCCTAGCCGCCAAAATCGCCAGAGATAGAAGAAGAAAGCGAGCGGAGGCGAGATGATGGAGATCGCAGCTGTTGATTTTGGCGGTTAAGGAATGAGGGAAATATGTAGATGCGGTCAGAATTGGCGGGAGAGTTTCGAAACTTTTGGGGTCCTTTTTTTTGGTGAAAGTAAAAGGGGTGGGAAAGGGGGATTCCGCTTTTGTGGTTGGGCTTGATAGAGAATTTTTTAGGGTTTTTATTGCGCACTCGGGCTCGGAGGAGAGGGAAGTAGACGCCGGGGGTGAGGGGTAGAAAAATAATTCCAGATTTAGGAAGGGATAAGAGTGCAAATTTTGTCAGATCACCCGCATGTAGGGCTGTCCAAAAAGCCCGCGGCCTGGGCCCGGCCCGGGTTTTTCCCGGACACCTGGGCCAGATCCGGGCCCGGGTCCAAACCCGTGAAAACACGACTGGTCAATGTCCGTTTTGGCCGGTCCGGGCCGGCCCGACCATAACGGTCAAAAATGGGGTTTTGACCGGCTAGAATATGAGGGTTTTTTGGTCATTTGCCTGGAAAACTGCATCTATAAATAGAGGGAAGTTTTCACTTCTTCTCCTCACAACAAAACTCATCTACTTCTCCCTATTACTCTCTTATACAATCTTATACTTTCTTAAAATCTCTTATATTTTCTAATACTTCTACCAAATGGCTTATGGATCTAATTATGAAGAGCAACATATATCTCCTACCGATCCAGAAATAAGTCCTCCTACAACAGCTACTTCTCCTACCAGTGTTAATCCTAAATCTGGTGACGACGAATTTGCACTCAAAGCTCCTAGAAGGCCGAGATCCGATGTGTGGAATTTTTTTGAGAAGATAGACGTCACCAATGATGAACACGATAGGATCATTACCCAGAAGGCTAAATGTGCGTTGTGCGGCCAGACTTTCCAAGCTCATCATAAAAAAGGCACCAACACTGTAGAACCCCGTAAATTTTTATATGAATATATATGAATTATTAGTAAATAAATAATTCTTAGTTAATAAATAGCTTGAGGTCATTGATGTACATGATAACAAGTTATTTGAGATGATATGAGAGTATGGGTGTAGAGTTTTGTGTGTTGGTTTTGCAAATAAGCAAAACATGCACAAAAACTGAAAATGTCCAGATCAGTCGACACATCAGTCGACTGACTGTATCAGTCGACACATCAGTCGACTGATGCGCTGATTTCTAGTTTTTACAGGTTTCGGGTCTGTTTTGTTTTGATTCGGGTTTGGGTCGGGTTTAAGGGTTCATATATAATCTCCTTCACCCGAAATCATCCCCTCTCCTCTTCAGACCAGAGAAACCCTAGCCCCCTCTCTTCTCTCTCAAACCCTAGGGTAGTTCTTGGTGATTTTGGGGCGAAATTGGAGGATTTTCGTCGCGGCGGGATTTTCAATTTGCAGCGAAAGGAATCACTCCCCCTCAGATCCAGGAGCTCTTCATCACCTCAGAGGCGAGTAACATCTCGCCCAACCTTGTCCCATTCTTTTTAAACGTTTTCAAATGGTTTTATTGAGATCTCTTTGGCCTAAAATGTATTTTGAGTACAAGGATTGGATTTTTTATTGCATGTAACATGAAGATGTGCATTTTCAGTTTAATAAATAACCTACCAATGTTTGGTAAATTTAAAATCCAGATCTGAAATGTTTTAAAAGAGATTTAACATGGGTTTTGTTTTGAAAAGTGTTTTTAAAACATAAATACTTATGTTTAGAGTTTTATTCATGTATATGTATGTGAAAGTTATGTTTCAGTTAGTCCATACATGTTAATATTCGTATGATTCATGCTTGGAATTGATGGGGATGAGTTTAGATCAAATTTTGGGTATATAAGAACCTGTACAGATTATCTGCAGTCTGTCGGTCGACTGATCAGTCGACCGACGGGCAAATTGTTCAGCCATCAGTCGACTGATCAGTCGACTGACGGGCTGATTCTGCTTTCTCAGCTTCTCGGTCGACTGGTCAGTCGACTGGCGAGCTGAGGCTGTGCTGTCTGAGCTCCATCAGTCGACGTATGAGTCGACTGACGTCATCAGTCGACACATCAGTCGACTGATGAGCTGTTTTACAGATTCTTGATCTGTTTAAGTTGTCTTTCGGGGTCGCCTCGGTAACCTGACCCTAGTTTATCACGTTAATGATTTATCTGTGCATGTGGGTTGACTTTTGACATGAGTTTAGACATGTACATCGGGATGCGTGCGGGTTTAGATTTGGTGTATTTTTACATGTATGCAAGTGATAAATTACATTTCCTTCATTTATAGTCTACGTGTTGGACAATACATTATTCTGATCCATGTGTTGGATACTTACCATCTTGGTCCATGTGTTGGACATGCATTCTATTCAGTCCATGTGTTGGACCTACATCACTTTTAGTCCATGTGTTGGACATTTTTGCCAAACCTTGAGCATGGTACACATTTGAGTTTTGGAACACGACTTTTTGATACCGTTAAGACATGATAGCTACCTAGACTGGGAATGACACTTATGTAGAATACGACTTGATATTTTATGGCATGGGACACCACATGATACTCTACTTATGTTCTGAGATGGGTTGTCTTTCCTTTTATTTATTTTCTGTTCACGTATTAGACTCCGGGTTTGGTACTTAGGGATTTTCAATTTGGGATACAAGGTATATATATGAGGGTTTCCTTGTTTGGATTATTTCGCTCGACGTACCTATGCCCGTGTTGAAACTTCCTAAGTACTAAAGCCCATTGTTCATTTCTAGGATAATTGCCTATATATATATCTATATATATGTTTTGTGATAACTGTATTTTCTTATACAACGAGCCCTATTCCCTTGGGGTTGGTTGTGATGTTGCTCGCTAGCGCTTGACGCTCGTTGTCCCTCCCCCTTTCAGGTAACGAGCCAGGAGCCCGGAGAGTCGCAGGTTGATGGCGACACACCTTAGTGTTTAGCTGTCTAGTTCTGTTCATGTTGGAGCTCCATTGTAGTTTTTATTAGACATTTGACAGTATTGTTCTAGAAGTTGTAAAGGCTATGTGCCTTATTTCCTTCTTGTCAGACATTTGTATATGAGACTTGTTGAGTATTCCAGATTTATCTACTCAGATTTTGGCTATGTATTTCTGTATTGTTGGATGATGAGATATTTATGTGACTGTTATCATTTCATCAGTATTCCTTGTATAACCTTTTACCTGTTTTGTACCTACACCAGTTATTGATTCTACTAGACAGATGTTAATTGTGATGGTGAAACATGTTATTGCACGGTGTGGTGCATGGCAGGTTTGACATTCTTGGTTTCACCTTGGACTGCAGCCTTGTGTGAACCCAGGGGCGTCACAGTTGGTATCAGAGCTCTAGTTCCAGTATCCTTAGGATCATCCTGTGTCGAGTCGTGGAGCTAGGACAGAGTTTCCTAGGATTCATGTATAGAGTCCGTAAGGATTTCCTAGTATGAGTGAGGACGACTTATGCGTATACCTCAAAATTTGAGGAAATTTTTTTTTATGATAACTATTTTGCAAATTTAAAGTATTTTGTGTGAATACTATATGTTGTGAAGATTGTATTGTGATACGCTATTTATAGAAGTTTATTTTGACTCATAAACTTTTATTTTCTTATGATCAGATAGATGTCAGGACGTGGTAGACCTCGTACCAGGAGAGCTACCCAGGCGGAGTCACAGCAGACTCCATCAGAGCAGCAGCCAGCTCAGTCCGAGCCTCAGCAGGCACCACCAGGGCCGCAGCAGGCTCCTCAGTACTTAGTGGATCTTATGGCTCCTCTCATTGCCAGGATGACGGCCATTGAGGACTTGGTGACGACTCATATAGCACCACGGACACCTCCACCACCGGTAGCTCAGCAGCAGGGGATACCTACCGTTCCTGTCAGAGAGAGACCCCCAGAGGTCACGCCTGCAGCTATTCCTCTAGCAGTCCCAGACAGAGCCACCGAGCAGGAGGCTTGGCTCCGTATGGTTGAGAGGTACCAGAAGATGAGAGCACCCGAGTTTCAGGGATCACCAGACCCTCTGGCAGCCCATAAGTGGAAGGAGGATGTGAGCAACATTCTCGACATACTCAGTGTGGACTCAGTTCAGAAGCAGAGGTTGGCATCCTACAGTCTGAAGGGTGATGCTGGGAGATGGTACCGACTTCAGTTCCCTCCAGAGCAGAGGATGACCCTCACATGGGAGGACTTCATATATTTCTTTGATGGGCAGTACATTTCCTCTGCAGCACGGACAGGGAAGGAGCTCGAGTTATCCCGTCTGACCCAGGGGGACATGTCAGTTGCTGATTTTGAGAGCCGGTTCATGGAGCTGTTACATTTCACAGGCATGTGGCAGACAGGAGAGCGTCAGGCTCAGATGTTCTTAGCAGGGCTTCGCCCTAATCTCCGTCGGTACCTCATCTCGAGGAAGTTCTATTCAGTTAGGGAGGTAGCTGAGGC
>NC_033799.1:13901775-13903006 GCF_001876935.1 Asparagus officinalis | reverse complement strand
TTCATATGCTTTCATGGTTAGACTCCAGCTCGTAGCTCATTCGTTAGACACCCCTTTATTAGTTTCCACCCCTCTAGGAGAGGTATCGCTTTTGGAGAGTGTTTGTAAGAGGTGTATTATCAGTTTAGACGAGTCCGAGTTCATAGTCGATCTTATAGTGTTGCATATGTCCGAGTTCGATGTCATCCTTGGTATGGATTGGTTGTCTTCCTACCATGTTAGCATTGACTGCTTTGCGAAGACAGTCAGGTTGCGAGCGTCCGACGGGTCCGAGATGATTGTAGCCGCCTCTCAGGGCAACCGACTTGCGGAGTCATTTCTGGCGTACATCGAGGAGGTGATGCGACGGGATCAGGGTGCTGAGTTATTGGAGACTAGAGTTGTCTCAGAGTATCGGGATGTCTTTCAGGACATACCTGGATTACCTCCGGTGAGAGAGGTAGAGTTTTGTATTGAGTTGCAGCTAGGCACAGCCCCGATATCCCGCGCACCCTATCGTATGGTACCAGCTGAGATGAGGGAGCTTCAGACCCAGTTGGACGAGTTATTAGCTCAGGGTTTTATTCGTCGGAGTCATTCCGTGGGGCGCGCCGGTCCTCTTCGTGAAGAAGAAGGACGGTAGTATGAGATTATGCATAGATTATAGAGAGTTGAACAAGGTCACTATCCGGAATAGGTACCCACTACCTAGGATTGATGACTTGTTTGACCAGTTGCAGGGGGCGCAGTATTTCTTGAAGATTGATCTTCGTTCTGGCTATCATCAGCTGCGGGTTCGGGATATGGATATTCCCAAGACCGCTTTTCTTACTCGATATGGTTCTTTCGAGTTCTTGGTCATGCCATTTGGATTGACCAATGCACCCACGGTATTCTTGGACTTGATGAACCGGGTGTTCCGTCCCTTCTTAGATCAGTTCGTGATCGTTTTCATCGATGATATTCTCATTTACTCGAGGTTGGAGGCGGATCATGAGGAGCATCTACGGATAGCATTGAGGACTCTTCAGGAGCATCAGCTGTATGCTAAGTTCAGCAAGTGTGAGTTTTGGCTTTCAGAAGTCAGATTTCTTGGCCATGTTATCAGTAGAGAGGGGATAGCAGTGGACCCGGCTAAGGTCACGGCAGTTCTTGATTGGGAGCCACCGAAGACGGTGACAGAGATTCGCAGCTTTTTGGGCTTAGCTGGATATTATAGGAAGTTCATTCAGGACTTCTCGAAGATTACGAC
>NC_033799.1:13888273-13901688 GCF_001876935.1 Asparagus officinalis | reverse complement strand
CCACGGCGCCAGTTTTGACCATTCCGAGCAGCGATAGGACCTTTGTCGTGTATACTGATGCGTCGTTTGGCCGGCTTAGGGGGGTATTGATGCAGACTCAGAGGGTAGTAGCTTATATCTCACGGCAGTTGAGGGTGCATGAGCAGAACTATCCCACTCATGACTTGGAGTTGGCGGCAGTGGTATTTGCATTGAAGTCATGGAGACACTACTTGTATGGAGTGCAGTTTGAGCTATTCACAGACCATCAGAGTCTGAAGTATCTCTTTTCTCAGAAGGAACTTAATCAGAGGCAGAGGAGGTGGATTGAGTTTATCAAGGACTACGAATTCGCGATTCAGTATCATCCGGGGAAGGCGAACGTTGTAGCAGATGCTTTGAGTAGGAAGCGCCGACATCAGGTTGCGGCTTTGAGGTGTTCATTGCATCGGGATCTTATCACTCTTAGCCAGTTTGATTTTAGACCCGAGATTGGAGGAACCAGTGCATTTTTGGGAGCTGTGATAGTGCAGCCATCTTGGAGTGACAGAGTTGTCAGAGCTCAGCTGGGAGACTCTTGGATTCAAACCCGAAAGGAGGAGATCTCCAAGGAGCCTAAAGCTGATTGGACCATTGGAGCAGATGGAGGTCTACGGATGAAGGGTAGATTGGTTATGCCAGCCAGTGCAGAGCTGAAGAGAGAGTTATTTGATGAGGCACACCGCACTCGGTACACAGTACATCCAGGGAATACCAAGATGTACAAAGACCTGAAGAGGCGTTTCTGGTGGAGTGGTATGCGGAGAGAGATTGCAGAGTATGTAGCTAGATGTTTTACCTGTCAGCAGGTGAAGGCAGAACACCAGAGACCGGTAGGGACACTTCAGCCTTTACCCATTCCAGAGTGGAAGTGGGCAGACATTTCTATGGATTTTATTGTGGGGTTGCCGAAGTCGAAGAAGGGGAATGATTCTGTTTGGGTGATAGTGGACCGGTTGACGAAGTCAGCGCATTTTATTCCGGTGAGGACCACTTATACAGCCGAGGCGTATGCGAGGATCTTCATTTGGGAGATAGTTCGACTTCACGGAGTTCCAGATTCGATCGTGTCGGATCGGGGATCGGTTTTCACTTCACATTTTTGGAGGAGTTTCCAGGACTCATTTGGCAGCAGGCTATCTTATAGCAGTGTATTCCACCCCCAGACGGATGGTCAGACGGAGAGGGTGAATCAGGTGTTGGAGGACATGTTGCGGGCATGTGTCATTGACTTCCAAGGCAGCTGGGAGGATCATATTCCATTGGTAGAATTCGCTTATAACAACAGTTATCAAGCGACGATCGGGATGGCTCCGTATGAGGCATTGTACGGGAGACCCTGTAGATCACCGATATGTTGGGCAGAGCCAGAGGACAGCTTGATGCTTGGGCCAGAGCTTGTGAGGCAGACTACCGAGAAGGTAGCATTGATCAGAGAGCGGATTCTAGCCGCTCAGAGCCGGCAGAAGAGCTATGCAGATAAGAGGCGAAGACCACTAGAGTTTCAGGTTGGGGATTTGGTTATGCTGAAGGTATCGCCTATGAAAGGCGTGCAGCGATTCGGGAGGCGAGGGAAGCTTGCGCCGAGATATATTGGACCTTTCAGGATTTTGGAGCGCATTGGAGCGGTGTCATACAGACTAGATCTTCCAGCATCTATGTCTAGTGTACACAATGTATTCCATATCTCTATGCTCAAGAAGCACTTGCATGATGAGGAGCAGCAGCGAGTGTTGGATGCACCGGAGATTGAGCTTCGAGATGATTTGACTACTATTGAGATCCCAGTGTCTATACTTGCTAGAGAGGACAAGAGGCTCAGGAACAAGGTGATTCCATTGGTGAAAGTTCAATGGAACCGAAGTGGAGTTGAGGAAGCTTCTTGGGAGCGCGAGGAGGGCATGCGACGCGACTACCCACATTTGTTTGATCAGGTAAATAAATTTTCTGACAAGTACCTTATGGTATGTATCTTATATGATATTTGGACATTTGGTTATATTTGCATTTAACACTAGTATGAGAATATTCTCGCTTAATTCTTAATCTTTCGGAACACACGGTATATATATGGGGGGTTCCTTGTTTGGATTTTTCACCCGATGTACTAGTTCCACTAGATTAAGATTTGAGCGGGAGTGTTACCATTTTAGAGCGTTAAGTATAAATATCTCTATATGTTTATTTGGAAGTTCACGTTGTGAGATGCATATAGTTTCCGAATTTCGAGGACGAAATTCTTCTAAGGGGGGAAGAATGTAGAACCCCGTAAATTTTTATATATGAATATATATGAATTATTAGTAAATAAATAATTCTTAGTTAATAAATAGCTTGAGGTCATTGATGTACATGATAACAAGTTATTTGAGATGATATGAGAGTATGGGTGTAGAGTTTTGTGTGTTGGTTTTGCAAATAAGCAAAACATGCACAAAAACTGAAAATGTCCAGATCAGTCGACACATCAGTCGACTGACTGTATCAGTCGACACATCAGTCGACTGATGCGCTGATTTCCAGTTTTTACAGGTTTCGGGTCTGTTTTGTTTTGATTCGGGTTTGGGTCGGGTTTAAGGGTTCATATATAATCTCCTTCACCCGAAATCATCCCCTCTCCTCTTCAGACCAGAGAAACCCTAGCCCCCTCTCTTCTCTCTCAAACCCTAGGATAGTTCTTGGTGATTTTGGGGCGAAATTGGAGGATTTTCGTCGGGATCTTCAGTTTGCAGCGAAAGGAATCACTCCCCCTCAGATCCAGGAGCTCTTCATCACCTCAGAGGCGAGTAACATCTCGCCCAACCTTGTCCCATTCTTTTTAAACGTTTTCAAATGGTTTTATTGAGATCTCTTTGGCCTAAAACGTATTTTGAGTACAAAGATTGGATTTTTATTGCATGTAACATGAAGATGTGCATTTTCAGTATAATAAATAACCTACCAATGTTTGGTAAATTTAAAATCCAGATCTGAAATGTTTTAAAAGAGATTTAACATGGGTTTTGTTTTGAAAAGTGTTTTTAAAACATAAATACTTATGTTTAGAGTTTTATTCATGTATATGTATGTGAAAGTTATGTTTCAGTTAGTCCATACATGTTAATATTCGTATGATTCATGCTTGGAATTGATGGGGATGAGTTTAGATCAAATTTTGGGTATATAAGAACCTGTACAGATTATCTGCAGTCTGTCGGTCGACTGATCAGTCGACCGACGGGCAAATTGTTCAGCCATCAGTCGACTGATCAGTCGACTGACGGGCTGATTCTGCTTTCTCAGCTTCTCGGTCGACTGGTCAGTCGACTGGCGAGCTGAGGCTGTGCTGTCTGAGCTCCATCAGTCGACGTATGAGTCGACTGACGTCATCAGTCGACACATCAGTCGACTGATGAGCTGTTTTACAGATTCTTGATCTGTTTAAGTTGTCTTTCGGGGTCGCCTCGGTAACCTGACCCTAGTTTATCACGTTAATGATTTATCTGTGCATGTGGGTTGACTTTTGACATGAGTTTAGACATGTACATCGGGATGCGTGCGGGTTTAGATTTGGTGTATTTTTACATGTATGCAAGTGATAAATTACATTTCCTTCATTTATAGTCTACGTGTTGGACAATACATTATTCTGATCCATGTGTTGGATACTTACCATCTTGGTCCATGTGTTGGACATGCATTCTATTCAGTCCATGTGTTGGACCTACATCACTTTTAGTCCATGTGTTGGACATTTTTGCCAAACCTTGAGCATGGTACACATTTGAGTTTTGGAACACGATTTTTTTTGATACCGTTAAGACATGATAGCTACCTAGACTGGGAATGACACTTATGTAGAATACGACTTGATATTTTATGGCATGGGACACCACATGATACTCTACTTATGTTCTGAGATGGGTTGTCTTTCCTTTTATTTATTTTCTGTTCACGTATTAGACTCCGGGTTTGGTACTTAGGGATTTTCAATTTGGGATACAAGGTATATATATGAGGGTTTCCTTGTTTGGATTATTTCGCTCGACGTACCTATGCCCGTGTTGAAACTTCCTAAGTACTAAAGCCCATTGTTCATTTCTAGGATAATTGCCTATATATATATCTATATATATGTTTTGTGATAATTGTATTTTCTTATACAATGAGCCCTATTCCCTTGGGGTTGGTTGTGATGTTGCTCGCTAGCGCTTGATGCTCGTTGTCCCTCCCCCTTTCAGGTAACGAGCCAGGAGCCCGGAGAGTCGCAGGTTGATGGCGACACACCTTAGTGTTTAGCTGTCTAGTTCTGTTCATGTTGGAGCTCCACTGTAGTTTTTATTAGACATTTGACAGTATTGTTCTAGAAGTTGTAAAGGCTATGTGCCTTATTTCCTTCTTGTCAGACATTTGTATATGAGACTTGTTGAGTATTCCAGATTTATCTACTCAGATTTTGGCTATGTATTTCTGTATTGTTGGATGATGAGATATTTATGTGACTGTTATCATTTCATCAGTATTCCTTGTATAACCTTTTACCTGTTTTGTACCTACACCAGTTATTGATTCTACTAGACAGATGTTAATTGTGATGGTGAAACATGTTATTGCACGGTGTGATGCATGGCAGGTTTGACATTCTTGGTTTCACCTTGGACTGCAGCCTTGTGTGAACCCAGGGGCGTCACAAACACCTCAAACGCCATATAGAAAAACACAACAAAGGCCAGAATCCTCAAGGTGATATCCGACAATTTATGATTTCCCAATCCTCCTCTTCTAGTAGTCTCGGTAGTTAGAATTATGACGCTGCCCGAGTCAGGAAATGCGTAATCAGGTTTATCGTTCTTAAAAACATTCCTTTTAAATTAGTAGAAGATAATGAATTTGAAGATTTGTTTAGAGATAGTTTGTATCCCGCATTTATAAAATTTTCTCGTCAAACTTGTCAACGTGATATTTTAAAATATTATCAGGAGAAAAAAAGAAAAATAATTTCTTATTTTAAAAATTTAAACTGTAAATTTTCTTTAACTTCTGATATTTGGACATCTAGAGTGCAAACTGGTTATTTATGTATCACAACAAACTAGATTGATGAAAATTAGCAAATATTTAAAAGAGTTATTTCTTTTATTACAATTGAAGAGTCACATACTGGTTTTAATATTGCAAATTTAATAATTGAAGAACTTATAAAACTAGAAATTGATCAAAGAATATTTTCTCTTTCACTAGATAATACAAGTAATAACAATGTAGCTGTTGATTTTATCAAAACAACTCTGTCATTGCCATGTCATGGTGAACATTTTCATGTTAGATGTATCTGTCATATTTTAAATTTAATTGTTCAAAGTGCATTTTCTGAAATTAAACTCATGATAGAAAAGGTTGGAACAGTTGCTATTATGCATAATGCTTCTGAAATGAGAATTAAAAGATGGAAACAATATTGTAAAAGAAAAAATTATAAGCTCAAACTAATTCCAAAAGATGTTGACCATAGGTGGAATTTCACCTATGCAATGTTAAGTGTAGCAATAGAATATAAAGAAATTAAAAATGATTTTATAAATTTTTATGCTTCTAGTTCTAGCTCTGGTAGTACTTATGGAATAACTTAAGATGAATGAACAATTATATGTAATATAAATGAGATATTACAAGTCTTTTATGATGCTACAATGTTATTATCTGACTGTTATTATCCAACAATTACTTTAGCTGCTATTACAAGTCTTTTATGATGCTACAATGTTATTATCTGACTGTTATTATCCAACAATTACTTTAGCTGCTTTACAAATTTTAAATATTCAAACAATGTTATTATCTGACTGTTATTATCCAACAATTACTTTAGCTGCTTTACAAATTTTAAATATTCAAAAAAATTTCCCAAATATCGTATGGATAATACTTTTGGAGCTGTAATTTTTTAAATGGAGAGCAAATTTAATAAGTATTTTAGGCTTATTCCTCATATTTTAGGTTTGCAGGTTCTTATTGATCCATGTTTGAATGATATTGGCCTTTGAAGTTTGTTACAATCATTGTATGGTGGACAAATTATAGACTTAGATGATGGATTCATCCTTACTGTTACTTATATCATCATTTAGCTATTAGAAATTATTTTCAAACATATATGATGAGTATGCAGCTAGACATGGTGTAGCTGCAGAACAGTCTACAGCTTCAGCGCCTTCGAGCACAGGCCGAGGTAAAAGTGTAAGTTTTGATAGGTATGCAATGATAGTTGAACTAACTCATGAATCTGGACTTGAATCAGCATTAGAGGTTTCTGAAATAGATGATTTTTTATCTGCTTCCTTAGTTAAATGTCAAGAAAATATTTTAGATATTTTACAACGGTGGAGAGTATATGGATCTGTTTCATATCATATACTTTTCACCATAGTTCGTGACTTACTAACAGTGCATATTTCGACGGTAGCTTCAGAATCTTCCTTCAGTACAGAAGGACATTTGATCGACGACCACAGGACGTGCTTAGATCCGTATATTGTACAAACGGTGATGTGCTTACAAGATTGGTGGAGGTACGAGAAGCGAATGCAAGGTATCGATCGGATGGTTGGAATTGAAGATAAATTTGAAGAGTTGGGACTAGCAGATAGCTATAAAAGATTAGATAATATTCATCAAATTATAATTTTTATTTCTTAGCTTTAAATTTGTAATGAATTATTTCGGAAAAAGTTACAAATAATAGTGATATAGGTGAGTAGGTGCCAACCTAGTTGGGATGTACTCATCTATTGTGATGCGACGAATTCCAAAATAAATTTATAATTGTAAAGGATTTACTGATTTTTAATAAAGAAGTTATTTTTATCATCTTTCATTTTTATAATTTTTTGTACTTGTAATTTATTTTATTTCAAGTTATTAAAAAAATTATGTCATTTTCTATAATTTTTATGTATATTTTATGATTTATAGGGATTTTTAAAATTTTAAAAAATTAAAAATAAAAATAAAAAAAGGGGCCGGCCCAGACCAATCGGGCCCGGGTCCGGGCTTCGGTTTTGCTCGGCCCAGGCCCGGTTTTCCGGGCCGGGACGGATGGACAGTCCTACCCGCATGCAATGTGTATCATCCCTGCCCTTCATGGGACGACCTAGTTTGAAAATTTAAGGGTTCTGCTTATAACGTCCCACCCTCATAAAAGATGGTTCCGATAGAATTTGTATTTGTGAGATGACTTAAGTGTGCATCCATTAAACATATGGAATCGAATCATCAGCCATTTGTCTCACGGTTTAGTTTATCTGGCTATAGTGTTCGATTATTATGGTTAAAAAAAAGACTTACCGAGGTTTTTAATTTTATGCAAACAACATTGAAGTTTGTGGTTCAAAAAACCTTAGGTAGGCAAAGACGTCAATGTTGATTTGCCGTAGGGATTCTATCAGAACAATCACTCATATGAGTGAAGCGATTTATATCATTGACAAGATAGTTAGAATTACCAAACTATCTAACCACCCACGAAAGAAATAGATCATCCCTTTTTATGGAGTGTTCTGATAAAATTCTTAATCAATTTTGTTCTAAGCTAGGTTAAGTTCAAATCGAAGAAGCACTAGTCTAAAAAAGAACCAGTTTAAAGATAACTTTTTGGCCGAAGAACAAGTAGATTAAAACTGACCCAATTTGTTCAAATATTTTCTTTTTTCCATTTTGGGATTAGGATGAGTTGGGAATCATAACTTTTTATCATCACCTTTTTATGTGTATGACAGTGTAAAACCGCTACAAAATTTTATAATTTGAATAATTAACATTTTTATCTCAATGAACTTTGTCGTGTTCCTTTATACACCATATTTCCAACTCAATGTACTTTAATTGTTTGGTCTAAAACCTTGCAAATGATTATTGATCGTTCTACTGGATTTTAACCCCTCAAGGGTTCTCTTAAGAAGACATTGTGGGCCATCTAAATAAAAATTTCTAATGAGGATCTGATTATATGATCTCCACTACTAGAAACAGGATTTTTAACGACGGACAAATCCATCGCTAAAAGTCAAAAATCCGTCGCTAAAACTTTTAGCGACGGAAAAAATAAAATTCCGTTGTTAAAATACCGTCCGTACATAAGGGTAGCTAAAATTACTTTTAGCGACGGAATTTTCATCGCTAAAAGTCAGCGACGGAAAAGTAACAACGGAAAATCCGTCGTTCTATTTTTTAAAAAAAAAGAAAAAAATTATTAGCGACAGATTTTCCGTCGCTAAAAGTAACATTAACGACGAAAAAATCGTCACTGTAATAAATTTTTTTAAAAAGAAAACTTTAGCAACAGATTTTCCGTCACTATTAGCATGTCCCTGTGTATTTTTTCCATCGCTAAAAGGGTCTATAGCGACGACTAATCCGTGGCTAAATATTTCTAATATTTTGTTAAAAAATTTTTTGAAAATTAAAAAATCCTGTACAATAATATAATAAATTTAAAACCATGTTCAATCAGCAGTATAATATTCATTCCCACACATATATAACACATATATTTTAATAAAAATATCCCAACATAATTAAAATTATTTATACAACACACACCATGATAAATATTGTTTATACAACACACACTCATTGTTTTCAAATAAAATTATTTATACAACACACACCATGATAAATATTGTTTATACAACACACACTCATTGTTTTCAAATGAAAAAAACAAATCAGTCCTCTTGATCATCATCATCATTATTCTCCTCATTACTAGCTCCACCTTGTCTAGAAGTCCAGGCCTGCAAATATAAATCAAACGTTAACAACATGGCATGACATGCAAGTATAACAATAAGAGAGAGTATCACGACATACTAGATTTGGATTTCGAAATGTATAAGAAAATACAAATATGCAAACAACTACTTTGAGAACAAATTATGGCAAGAAATACCGAGGACATTTATTGTATCTAGAATTTACAATATAATAGTCTAAAATACCAATTTAGCCTATAAAGTGACACACTGTGATCAATAAGGCCTAATAAGTAATGCTAGAGACAATAAAACTTATAAGTTGACACAATTAACCACTTAAACCTTATTCGATCATTGAAATTTTGGTTTGATTGTGAAAAAGTATAATTGTTTTTACATATATACCCCTTATATCTCTCACACTTACACATTTACCCTTCAAATTTTATTTTTATTTTAATAAAATCCTCTTTCTTACTCCATATCTCTCACACTTACACATTTACCCTTCAAATTTTATTTTTATTTTAATAAAATCCTCTCCCCCCCCCCCCCCCCCCCACATCACTCTCTCTCCCCCGTCATCATTGCCTTCATCCTTTTCTTATCCCCTCTATCACATCCTCTGTTAGTCTTGTTAGGTCTTATGTTTATGAGCCTACTCCTTAATCTTATTTTGATAATCACAAACAATTCCTTACAATGTATGTCGAGTATTTGCATTTGTTTTGTTAGGTAATCTACACAAATATCCAAATTAGAGGTTGGATGGATTGAGCCTTTACGATCACATCAAATGGAGGATTGGCGGAATAGTGGAATGAAGCCTATGCATACTAGTCAAGATCCAAGTTCAAGCTTCTTCCATGTTTTCCAAGACAAGCTACAATAAAGATTTACCCAGTTTGGGTAAATTAGTTTAGGGTTTATACTTTTGTGTGTTAATACCTTAAGCTCGATATTATACACACATAATTTAATGGTTTATGTGTTTTATCCACAAAAGTTTTTGCAAACAAATAGATATATAATACTTATTTGTTTTATATGTGGACAAGTTGTTTTGGTTTAGCTATATAGATACGAAGCAACATATATCTTCATTTTTCATATTTATGTGCTTCATATTCTATTGAAATTTGTAAAATATTATATTTATGGATTGAAGACTTATTTACACTATTTTCATATCTTGTATAAGTCTATAAATCCATTCTAAAGTGTTTCAAAGTTTTGTTTAAGTCATTCTGACAAAATCAAGTTTTCAACATGTTCATACTTATGTGATTTTGCAAAATGATGAGATTTTATAAATGTGGAATGCAAATTAAAAAATTCTTTTAATAACATGTTCATTATCATGTTTACAATCATTTCCAAAGTTTTATATTTTTCTGAATTTATTTGATATTTTTAAAAGAGGTTTGAATTTTGTTTTTACTATTCAATCATTTCAGACCGATAATATGTTATCAGTCGACTAATGACATCAGTCGACTGAAGAATGTGCCTACAATCTTTAAAAGTTTCTGTTCTGTTTTGGTCGATTGACCAGTCGACTGATGATCCATCAATCGACTGATAAAGATAGTCACAACGGTCAGCTCATCAGTCGACTGATAAGTCATAACGACTATATTTCCAGCTTGGTTATTTTATCATTTTTGCTGGTTTTGCTTGGGGTTTGTGCCTTGGTTTTTCATCCTATATATACCCTATATCATTTCACTTCTGAACTAAGAAGAGGATGTTTTAAAATAAGTTAAAAAAGAGTTTTAGTTTATTTTAAGTGTTTGTTTACAAAATCAGTTTTCGTGAAGATTGTTTTACAAAAAGAGGAGATCAATTTCAGCTTGGGCTTTCAATCTTCCAATCCCTCTCTCTTGTTATTAGAGAAGTGTTTCTAAACTTATATCTCTAGCTTGTTTATGCTTAATTGTTATATTCATATTTGCTATATTTATTTAAGTTTATACTTGATTTTCTTATTGCTTGCACACACAACCATTGAGCTTAAGTATTTTCACATATTGTATAATTTGGGGTTGTGGTGAGTGTAACCTTGAGAGTGAATCTAAATTGTGTTCTCATCTATTATAGAGAACAAATATTGTAATTGAGTCTTACTGTGAGAATATCACTTTGTAATACACATTTACACCAAGAGGAGTGTGTGGTGAGGACGTAGTCGATACCAAGAGGAGTGACGTCGGTAATAAAGCCTAGAGAGAGGTAGTAAAGTCGAGCACTTGAGGGAGGTGATACGTGAGGACCAACACTTGAGGTTGTAGTTTGTGTATGTACATTGTGAGTGACTTGTAGAGTTTTCGGTGAGCTAGAAAACCGAGTGTGTAGAGAAGTTCTGGCTTCCAAACCTGGTGTGTCGTGATAGTGGATTATCCCCGAGAGTGGGGAGCGGAGACGTAGGATGGAAGGTTTGAACTCCGTGATCATATTATTGTGTTTGGATTGTTCTTTGTGTCCACTATTTGTTTACACTATCACTCTTATTTATTTTCTCGTGTGTTTATATTCTTGCTCATATTGCATTGTATATCTATATTGCAAGAATAATTTGTTAATAAGTTTTAATCGCTATTTATAGCTAATAAGATTAGCAATAATCCTATTCATCCCCCCCTCTAGGGTGTTTTCATCCTCTCCACTTTCCTCCTCCCCAAAATACTTCCTCTCCCATTGTCTCTTTCCCAAAACACACACACACACACACACACTCTCACCCTCTCTCTCTCTCTCTCTCTCTCTCTCTCTCTCTCTCCCCCATCATCATCTCCTTCATCCTCCTCTTCTCCCCTCTATCTTATTCTCTCTATTTTCCTCATTCTCAAAATATTTTCTTCCACATTTTCTCCTTCCCAAAACTCTCCCTCTCTCCCTCCCTCTCTCCACTAACTACTTCATCCTCTCTCCTTTCTTACTCCCTCTCCTCTTTCTTCCTTTCCAAAATCATCATGTTCGCCTTCTTCTCTCCCTCCTCCACCCATGTTCCTCTCCTTAACCTCTCTCTATCCTCTCATCTTAGTCTTCTCCTCTCCTTCCCTCCTCTCCTTTCAATTCTCTCTCTCTCTCTCTCTCTCTCTCTCTCTCTCTCTCTCTCTCTCTCTCTCTCTTCAAACACTAACTTAAAAAGTGGAGAAGTGAGTGGAGGAGGAAAGTGAGGGAAGTGGGGAGAGAGAGGTTGAAAATAAAGAGAGAGTTAGGTATTTATATACAAATATTTTAATTTTGAGGATAAATTTATAAGTGTGAGAGATATGAGGTGTATATATGTAAAGTTTTATAATTTTCTTGCACAAATCAAAATTCCGGCGACCGAAGTAGATTTAAATGGTTAATAGTGTCATTTATAAGTGTTATTGTCACATGCTTCAATTTTTAGACTTTATTGATCAGAGTGTATCACTTTATATGCTAAATTGGTGTTTTGGCCTTGTAGGATTGAAATTTGAGTGTTGCTTCGGTACACCAATAATAGTCTTTTATCTAATAATTATTTATTTTTTATTCAAAGGGTAATAAGGTAATAGCGTTGCTTCAGTGCTCTCAAAATTATTTATTGTTTATTTTTTCTCAAAAGAATAATATTGCAGATATTCCTTTCTCAATCCTTCACCCAATTAATCACAAGAACTTGCGTGCTCTCATCTGATTATCCACTGATTCAAAGCCATGATAACAATTCCATTGATCATGAGATTTCGATGATGGATGAAGTTCTAAAGAAGAATTTTTTTTTTGAGAAAGTTGGTGAATTTCTCGTATGACGATGAACAATTATTATCCATGGCGTGTTCGTTGAAGATGAAGCCGAGTGGAGAACTAGCTAGGTGGACAAAGCCATGGGAAAACTTAATTGAATTAGTAATTCGCCCCACCATTGCATACAATATGCAAATTATTATTAGGACGCTAGCTACCACCAATCATATTTATTTACCCATGAATCCCACAGAAGTAAATTTATGGAAGAAATGAGTGGAATGAAAGATTAGTAATAGGATCAATTGAGCAAATGGCAATTGAGTTCTCAAAGATACCGATAATAACCTTGTATAAAAAAATGGAAGAGAAGAGAAACAGGAGTTTTGTTTAGGGTAAAAAGTTACAATTAAATTGATAGCAAAATCAACAACAATGATCTTAAATTTATAGCAAAACCATCTTTTTGAAGGGCCGAGTCCAGAGGAAGGAGGAGGGCTGAGTTAGGTGAAATACGTAACCGCCCTTGATGATGCAAATAATTACAAAAAAGGGTGTGGTACTCTATTTTTTGTGGGAACCGAATTAACCGGGCGAGTGAGAGCACAAATTACGGAGATTAATTACAATTCGTGACATCGGTACTCCCAAAATTATTTTCGGAGTACCGAAGCTGTTGGCTTGAAATTTCAGGAGGATGCTACGTGTCAACGTAAGCCTAAATTGGATTTAGTCCAAGCCAAATCGGGCTAATAGTTATAGAAGGCAACATATTCATGCGAAATTAAAACAAGAAATAACTCCTCCGATCTAATCAATACACCGGGCGAGGCCCATACAAAGGCCAGCCCGCTGGCGATCGAATAAATCGCTAACCTCTCCACTCAAAACCCGGACTCCAAAACCATCTATAAACTCCAGCTCACCATACCCCCGTTGACATCC